>NC_079189.1:63984409-64284409 GCF_029499605.1 Hyla sarda
CTATGTAAGGCCCTGTCTGAGTAAAAACCAAGCCATGAGGCGGAAAGAACTGCTTGTAGAGCTCAGAGATAGGAATGTGTGGAGGCACAGATCTGGAAAAGGGTACAAAAATATTGTGCTGCACTTAATCCCTTAACCCCTTAACGACAATGGACGTAAATATACGTCATGGTGACGTGGTACTTAACGCACCATGACGGCTATCAGCAGCCAGGGACCCGCCGGTAATGGCGGACATCCGCGATCGGATGTCCGCCATTAACCCCCTCAGATGCCGTGATCACTGAATCTGCGGCAGTGCGGTACTTTGAATGGATGATCGGATCGATCGCAGTGCTGCCGCGGGGATCCGATCATCCAGCATGGCGGCTGGAGGTCCCCTCACCTGGCTCCGGCTGTCTCCCGGGGTCTTCTGCTCTGATCTGCCTTCCCGCAGACCAGAGCAGAAGATCACCAATAATACTGATCAGTGCTATGTCCTATACATAGCACTGAACAGTATTAGCAATCAAATTATTGCTATGAATAGTCCCCTATGGGGACATAAAAAGTGTTAAAAAAAAAAAAAAAAGTAAAGAAATGCAAAATAAAAAAGTTAAAAAATTTGGAAAATCCCCTCCCCCAATAAAAAAGTAAAATGTCAGTTTTTCCCATTTTACCCCCAAAAAAGCATAAAAAAAATAATTAATACACATATTTGGTATCTACGCATGCGTAAAAGTCTGAACTATTAAAATATATTGTTAATTATCCCGTACGGTGAACGATGTAAACGTAAAATAAAAAAAATTAAGTCCAAAATTGCTGTTTTTTGTCACATTTTATTACAAAAAAAAATAATAAAACATTTATAAAAAGTAAAACCTAAGCAAAAGTGATACTGATAAAAACTACAGATCATGGCACAAAAAATGAGCCCTCATATTGCCCCATATATGGAAAAATGAGAAAGTTATAGGTGGTCAAAATAGGGCAATTTCAAACAAACAAATTTTGTTTAAACGGTTTGAGATTTCTTTTAAGCGGTACAATTATAGAAAAGCATAAAACATGGGTATCATTTTAATTGTATTGACCCACAGAATAAAGAAAACATGTCATTTTTACTGGAAAGTGTACAACGGGAAAGCAAAACCTTCCAAAATATGCTAAATTGCGGTTTTCTTTTCAATTTTCCCACATAAATAATATTTGTTTGGTTGCGTCATACATTTTATGGTAAAATAAGTGATGTCATAACAAAGTACAATTGGTGACGCAAAAAACAAGCCCTCATATGGGTCTGTGGATGGAAATATAAGAGAGTTATAATTTTTAGAAGGCAAGGAGTAAAAAATGAAAATGCAAAAATAAAATTGGTCTGGTCCTTAAGGCCAAAATGGGCCTGGTCCTTAAGGGGTTAAGGACAAAAGGGAGTATAGGTACACCCTTGCGTCCTGGTACTTAAGGACCAAGGGCATACCTGTATGCCCTGGTAGCGTTGCGGTGATTCGAAGCATGCTCACAAGCTGAGCACGCTTCATACTCAGTGGATCCTGGTTGCTATCAGCAGCCAGGACCCACGGTTAATGCCAGAAAACGCTGATCAGGCCAATGCCCAGCATTAACCCTTTAGATGCCACGATCATCTAAATGTGGGAGTTAACAATGCCGATTAGCTCAACAGAGCTGATCGGGGCATCCATGGTAAAATCAGGACAGAGGGAGAGCCCTTACCTGCCTTCTTACTTTCCGATCGGTGCTCTTATGTCCCCAGCCAGCCATGGTAGGATAGAGCAGCAGAGCACTGATAACACTGATCAATTCTGAGCCAAAGCTCAGCATTGAACAGTGTATGCAATCGCAAGATTCCATGTTATAGCCCCTTTTGGAGACTAAAAAAAAAGAAGTAAAAAGTGTAAAAAAAAGGTTTATGAAAGTAAATTAACCCCTTCCCTAATAAGAGTTTGAATCACCCTTCTTTTCCCATTGTTTTTAAATAAAATAATGTAATAAAAAATAAACATAATCATATGTGGTACCGTTGCATGCGGAAATGTCTATACTGTTAAAATTTAAGGTTAGTTTATCCACAAGGGCGTACACGTAAAAAATACCAAAGTCCAAAATTGCGCATTGCGCATACAAAAATGGTACCAATAAAGACCACGGCACAAAAAATTTGCCCTCATATAGCCCCATATGCAGAAAAAAAGACAATTTTATAATTTTGGTGTATGTAGTTATATAATTTTTTTAAAGTAGTAAAATAAAATAAAACGTATATAAATTATCCGCCCCCAAAATTTACAGAATAGTGTTTTTTTTTTTTGTTTCGCCATAGATTTTGTTATGAAATGATTAATGTCATTACTAAATACAATTCGTGAAAAAACAGCCTTTATAAGGGTCTGTAGGTGCAAAATTGAAAGTGTTATGATTTTTAGAAGGGGAGGAGGAAAAAACCAAAAGTGAAAAAATGAAAATTGGCCTGGTCCTTAGGGGGTTAAAGGGGAACTCTGCTACAGAACATCTTATTCCCTATCCACAAGATACAGGATAAGTGTCTGATCACAGGGGCCCAACCACAATCTCCTGCCCGGCACCCGGCAGTCCCCATGAACGGAGCAACCTCTGCTCAATGCACGGATTACTGTCAACCTTGGCATGAAGAAGTGGTTGACCCCCCCATCCCCTCCATGTATTTCTATGGGATAAGGAATAAGATATTCTGTCCCGGTGTTCCCCTTTAATGATTCCAAGAGCACAGTGGCCTTCATAATTCTTAAAGGGGTACTCCAGCCCTAAGACATCTTATCCTCCATTCACCGCTGGGGACCCCCACAATCTCTCATGCAGCACCCACCTGTCTCAGCTGCACAAAGCGATGATAAATCCGTGTCTGAAGACTCATGACCCAGAGGCCAGTGTATTGTGATGTCATGACTCCGCCCCTTGTGATGTCATGCCCCGCTACCTCAATGCAAGCCTATGGGAGGGGGCATGACGACCGATGACAAAGAACTTAATGGACACTGGCTGAGCTCCAAAAATCCTGTGTGTAGATGGGAGAAACTTCCAGAAAATGAACCATCACTGCAGCCTCCACCAATCTGGTCTTTATGGCAGAGTGGCCAGGAGAAGGATCTCCTCAGAAAAAGACACATAAAAGGCTGTAGTCTGGAGTTTGCAACAAGAGATTTAGAGGATCTGCTGAGACTGGTAGAAAATTGCCAAGTCGAGGTGTGTAAACCTCCAGTCTTCATCACCAAGAAGACTGGAGGCTTGACTAGGGGATCGTAGAATTACGCCTGGCCTACACCACCCATTTTCCAATTACCTTTTCCCCAATAAACACAGACACTCCAACGTGGTGCAAAGGCCACAGCAGACCCAATTTTTTATTATCAAAACCAATTAACAAATATATATTAATAAATATATATATAAATATAACACTTTACATGTCTTCATAAATAACATGCCCCCTAACATCTCCCGCTATCCAAGGTAACATTACCCCATAACATTCACATAACCTGAACATAGTGCAGAATGAATTAACCAAACTCCTGATATATCACCAGACTATAAGGGGACCTGAAGGCAGCTTCTCCTTCCGCTCTCTCCTATTTTGCCCTTGGTTGACCGTCACCTGACCCAAGGGCACCACCTTCGGAGACCACTCTGCCAACCGCTCGAGCATGCCTCCAGATCCTCCTCCATCTCCCGCCAAGGCGGCCGGTTGTGACCCCTTACACCCGGCCGGCCCTCCACAAAGCCACGTCTCTTTGGACCACCTCTCTAATGGACAGGGTCCACAGATCCGTCCCGATAGGCATCAGGTGCACCCTATCCCGGCCCAAGAATTCCTCCGACGGCACCTCGAGCTCCATGTGGCAAACCACCAATCCCCCGTTCCGAGCCACAAATTTACTCACAGCCTTGTTCACCCTGGCCCTGGCCCGATTCACCTTCTTCACTGATCGCGCCTGCTCCCACTTCAAACGCGCCACCATATCGGACCAGACAATGACAATCCCCGGGAAAGAGGCCCAGATGCGCAACATGTCCAGCTTGATGTCCCGCAGTAGAGATTTAGAGGTGCGCACCGCCAGGTCATTCCCCCCAGCGTGGACAACCAGCACATCCGGGGCCCTGTCCAGTTCCACAAAGGAATGCAAAAACGGCAGCAGTTCGGACCACATCAACCCCCCTTTCCCCAACCAATGCACATGAGCGACGTCCCGGCTGAGCCCCAGCTGCCTACCATCCGGTCGCACGTCAGCCTGCTCACCCCCCCTACGGATGTAGGAATGCCCCACGATTCAAACCAAGCAAGGTCCAGGATCTGTAAAACACAACAAAACAAAATAAAAAAACACTGCCCAACGGAACCCCAACGTACACACATCACAACAATTGAGGACGGACATAAATTCTGTAGCACTGCTACTCCCACCTCCCGATCCTCTGAATGGCCTCACGCCCTAACCCCCACCTGGACGCTTCCGTAGCCGCCCCTATACGAAATGAGTGTAAACTATACTCTCCAGGAACGCACCCAACCACCCCCAAGCAGCGCCTGAAAACTTGCACAAACTGGAACTTAGACAAGTAGGACCCATCTCAGTGCACCAACAACGGCCCAACCCCCACTGGACGCCACTCCAAAAACTCCCTGAAACGCCACACCGGGCACATCTCCGATCCCCGCAGCGCCGCCAGGCGCACCACAAAACCCCGACCCACCTGGTCCGTTTTAGACTTCCGGATCACGCATTCCAGAACCTCGCCCACCAACACCACATCCACCGCCAACAAACCCCCCACTCTATGTCGACTCGGGGCCACCAGCTCCAATATGCGAAATTCCCCCGAAAAAAGCCAGGGCAAACGCCAACTGAAAAAGAACAACCTCGTACTCCGACGCACAAATCTCCCCCAACACAGTCCCTAACCTAATTAACAATGAAAAAGAGACCGGCCTACGAGTATCCCTCGTAGCCGCGCCTTTCCGAAAACCCTTGGCCACCTGCTTCACCAAGAACGATTTGGTCGAGTCAGGGATCCCCCGCGACTTGAACCAAAAGGCTAGCGCCGCCAAGCGACGCCCCAAACCCGCAGGAGAAACCCTATCCTGGAACAACCTACCCACATAAAACAAAGTCAGGCTCACCCAGTCCCGCGGCTCCTCCCCTCCGCTAACCTCCTCCACCAAGGATTCCCACTCAGACCAGCACCTTCCATACCCCGCCCACGTGGCCCCACTCACTGACCGGCGTACCTACTCCATAGCCACAGTCAGACCTCCGTCCACAGCCACTCTGGGCAAGGCAGCCCATCCACGTCCGCTGCCAGTGCCAGCTCTCGAAAACGGTCCCACTGAAACCGAGAAAGAGTAATCGATGGAGTTATGCACCCCAGGGACATGCATAGCAACAAAATGGGTGTTCAATTCCAGCCCCCGCAGCACCAACCTACGCAGCAAACTCACCCCAGGTGGTGACCCCGCTGACTGAGCATTGCCCGCTTGCACCACCCCGAGGTTGTCACAATGGAAGCAGACCTTGCGATTTCTAAACAACTTCCCCCAAATCTCCACTGCCACAATTATAGGGAACAACTCCAACAGTGCCAAATTGCGCACCAACCCTCTACTTTCCCACTCATCGGGCCATGGCACTGCGCACCACCGCCCTTGCAAGTAGGCCCCAAAACCTGAGCTACCCGCCACATCCGTATACAATTCAAGATCCCAGCTGGACACCGCTCCCTCCATCACGACAGACCTACCATTATACCGCGACAAAAAGGACCGCCATACTTCCAAGTCCGCTCTCACCTCCCCGGAGAGCCGCACAGAATGATGCGGCCTCCTAACACCTGCCGTAGCCGCGGCTAGCCGCCTGCAGAACACGTGGCCCATCTGCATAATGCGGCAAGTGAAATTGAGGCGCCCCAGAAGCGACTGCATGTCCCTGAGCTGCACCTTACGTGTCCGAAGCGCCGCCTCCACCGCCCCCCGCAACTCGTCCAATTTGTCAGCCGGCAACCTGCATTCCATCGCCACCGTGTCTATCTCAATCCCTATGAACTTCGTCACCGTACACGGACCTTCGGTCTTGTCAGGAGCCAGAGGCACCCCAAACAGAGCCGCAACCCGCTCCATCGTCTGCAACAAAACCCAGCACAACGCCGACCCCGCCGGTCCCAAAAACAAAAAGTCATCAAGATAGTGCAGGACCGAGGACACCTGAGCCTCGCTCCACACCACCCATTCCAGGAAGGTGCTGAACCTCTCAAAGTACGAGCAGGAGATCGAGCACCCCATAGGCAGGCACATATCAACGAAAAAACAACCCTCCCAAACGCAACCCAACAAGTGGAAGCTGTCCGGGTGAACTGGCAATAGGCGGAAGGCCGCCTCAATGTCAGTCTTAGCCATCAATGCGCCCACCCCGAACCGCCGCACCCACCGTAACGCTGCGTCGAATTAAGTATAGGAGACCGTGTACAAAGCCGGATCAATCCGATCATTCACCGACCCCCCTTCAGGATGAGAGAGGTGGTGAATGAGCCGAAATTTATTTGGCTCCTTTTTTGGCACCAAACCCAAGGGGGACAGGCACAAATCCTGCAACGGCAAATCAGCAAATGGACCCGCCATACTGTCCATCGCCACTTCCTTGAAAAGTTTCTCATGTACCACTCCCGGGTGCGCCAATGCTGAAGACAAATTACGCCCCCCCCCCCCCCTGGCCCTCCCCTGATGCTCGGAATTCTGAATCCACAGGAGAACCCCTCACGGAGAAGCGCGGCCGTGCTCTCATTTTGGTACCGCGCGAGGAACGGCAGCATGGCCGCCAGCCTCACCGGCGTCGCCCCTTTTCTGCTCAGTCTCTCCCGATCCTTTGCCCTTACCCCGCTTAAAGCATCGGGACAGACTATGGGCACCGCCACAGCCGGAGCATTCGTGCTTAAACTTGCACTCGCTCCAGAACTTGCATTGGCCGTCGTTAAACTGCCAACAGCACCCTTTCCCCGTCCCCCCAGGCTTACTCCCTCCTGACCCGCTGGCCCCATCTGGAAAGGACTGCTGCCCGCTTCCACTAGCCCTTGGTCCCGCCATAAGCCTCATCCAAAGGCTAATATCTTTATGATCCCAGCGCAATGCTGGCGGCCTTCCGCTGCCGGAACTGCTCATCATATCTAAGCCACGCGTTACCCTCATAAACCCTATACGCTTCCCCCACCGTATCAAGGTAACAAAAAAGGGGGGAACAATTCTCCGGCGCCTTCTTCCCAATGACGCTCGCCAAAATGGCGAACGCCTGCAGCCAGTTGGAGAACGTCCACAGTTTCAGCCGATACCGCCGACGTTCCTCCTCCTCCTTCTTGGATTCATCGGGTTTAACCCGATCCAAGTTACACTTTTCTAGCGGAAGTAACGAAAAAATCTCCACATACTCTCCCTTCCATATACGTTCCCTTACTTCCGCCTTCAAGTGAGCACCTAAAGGCCCCTCGAAACACACATACACCTCCCCCTTTGCCGAATCGGCCGTCCGCACCCCCTCCACTAACTTATCCGCAGCCACCGCCGCAGGAGCCGCCGGCGCCACCCAAGCCGCAACCGCCCCCGCACTAGCAGGCACCACTACCGTACCACTACCACTAGACCCAGCAACGCTAGCGCCAGCTACCTCCTGCGCAGGCACCCCCCACACCTCAGTCGGGGACCCCCCAACCCCACCCCGACTACGCAGCAACCCACCCATTTCGCGCAACAAAGCATACAATCCCTCCCCACCCCACCCCCCCCCAACACTGGAGCCGGTGGTCCACCCAACATCTCTGGGTCCGGCTGCCCAGCGGCTGTAGCTCCAGATGCTCCTCGACCTCCTCCAGCAGCCTCGCCATTCGTTCTGACCTCCGCGGAGCCCTGGGGCCAACTGCCCCCGGCTGCACCACTTGAACCGGCCCGAGCAGCGCCATCACTGATGTATGCAGCAGAACCCCGGCGTCTGCCCCCAGCGACTCCAGAGGCAACCACCTCAGGGGCGTCATCCAACAGCTCGCCATCCTCCGGATCCAAAACACTAAGGGCCGGGTTGACAGCAACCCTCCCCCGACCATAGGGAACATCTTCATGTAGTCCCTCCTCCCGGCCCCTATCCACCCCTAAGGCCGCAGGCACACTGATTCCTGCAGCTGAGACTGCAGATGCTGGCCCAGCACGTCCCTGTGCTCCTGCCGCCGCAGCAACTGCCGCTGTAGCTATGGGGGCGAGGCTAGCAATGCTCCCCCCGCCGGCTCCTCTCCACCACTGCCTGTACCGTGACTACATTCCCCCCCACGTGCGGGGCCTCTCGCTGCGGTTTCCGCCGCCGTGGCCCGAGCCCTGCCACCCGGCCGTACAGGAGAAGGACTCCTCCGACGGCCCTGCCGAAGCCCCCCCCCCCCCCCCCGAGGCAGAAGGCTCCGCTACAGTCTGCTGTGCAGCCGCACGCCGCCCATCCCCCCCCCCCCCCGAGCGGACCCCCCGGCCCCACCGCCACTCCCCACCACCACCGACCTGGCAGGGGAAGACAGAGGACCCCCCACAGGAGAATCCAGGCGGCGCCGCGATCTGGGGACCACCTCCGGACTCAAGCGCTCTGGCGCCCTGGAGCGGCGCGTGCTTGCCTGCTGCGGGGCCTGGGCTGGGCTGTCCACGCAACCCGAACCTCCTGCAGCCCCCAGCAGCTGCTCCTCCAGCCAGCCCCTTCCCCGCAGCAAGGCCTCGGCACGCACCCTCTGCAGCAGCTCGTCCATCTCCTGGTCCGACATGGTGAGTGATGCTCCTACTCTCGCTGGTTCCAACTTTCCTAATGACTCCTCTCCTTCCTCCCTTTCTTCTTATACTCCCCTTCCCCCCCCCCTCTTATGCAACGTAACCCCCCCCCCCTTTCCTGCTTCCTGAATCTTGTCCCTGCACTCTCTACTGCCCCCTGTCATGTGCCCCCTCCCCTCCCATGCTGTCCACTCCGGGGGCTCTCTGTAATGACTGTCAAATGGCCTTCACCTAAATACTGAGTAAAGGGTCTGAATACTTATTTTAATTCTTTTTTTTTCTTTCAATAAATTAGCAAAGATTTCTAACATTCTGTTTTCCCTTTTGCCATTAAGGGGAATTAAGTGCAGAATGATACGGAAAACTTGAAATTTCTTTTTTATTTTAGCACAAGGCTGCAACATGTCCAGCTTGATGTCCCGCAGTAGAGATTTAGAGGTGCGCACCGCCAGGTCATTCCCCCCAGCGTGGACAACCAGCACATCCGGGGCCCTGTCCAGTTCCACAAAGGAATGCAAAAACGGCAGCAGTTCGGACCACATCAACCCCCCTTTCCCCAACCAATGCACATGAGCGACGTCCCGGCTGAGCCCCAGCTGCCTACCATCCGGTCGCACGTCAGCCTGCTCACCCCCCCTACGGATGTAGGAATGCCCCACGATTCAAACCAAGCAAGGTCCAGGATCTGTAAAACACAACAAAACAAAATAAAAAAACACTGCCCAACGGAACCCCAACGTACACACATCACAACAATTGAGGACGGACATAAATTCTGTAGCACTGCTACTCCCACCTCCCGATCCTCTGAATGGCCTCACGCCCTAACCCCCACCTGGACGCTTCCGTAGCCGCCCCTATACGAAATGAGTGTAAACTATACTCTCCAGGAACGCACCCAACCACCCCCAAGCAGCGCCTGAAAACTTGCACAAACTGGAACTTAGACAAGTAGGACCCATCTCAGTGCACCAACAACGGCCCAACCCCCACTGGACGCCACTCCAAAAACTCCCTGAAACGCCACACCGGGCACATCTCCGATCCCCGCAGCGCCGCCAGGCGCACCACAAAACCCCGACCCACCTGGTCCGTTTTAGACTTCCGGATCACGCATTCCAGAACCTCGCCCACCAACACCACATCCACCGCCAACAAACCCCCCACTCTATGTCGACTCGGGGCCACCAGCTCCAATATGCGAAATTCCCCCGAAAAAAGCCAGGGCAAACGCCAACTGAAAAAGAACAACCTCGTACTCCGACGCACAAATCTCCCCCAACACAGTCCCTAACCTAATTAACAATGAAAAAGAGACCGGCCTACGAGTATCCCTCGTAGCCGCGCCTTTCCGAAAACCCTTGGCCACCTGCTTCACCAAGAACGATTTGGTCGAGTCAGGGATCCCCCGCGACTTGAACCAAAAGGCTAGCGCCGCCAAGCGACGCCCCAAACCCGCAGGAGAAACCCTATCCTGGAACAACCTACCCACATAAAACAAAGTCAGGCTCACCCAGTCCCGCGGCTCCTCCCCTCCGCTAACCTCCTCCACCAAGGATTCCCACTCAGACCAGCACCTTCCATACCCCGCCCACGTGGCCCCACTCACTGACCGGCGTACCTACTCCATAGCCACAGTCAGACCTCCGTCCACAGCCACTCTGGGCAAGGCAGCCCATCCACGTCCGCCGCCAGTGCCAGCTCTCGAAAACGGTCCCACTGAAACCGAGAAAGAGTCATCGATGGAGTTATGCACCCCAGGGACATGCATAGCAACAAAATGGGTGTTCAATTCCAGCCCCCGCAGCACCAACCTACGCAGCAAACTCACCCCAGGTGGTGACCCCGCTGATTGAGCATTGCCCGCTTGCACCACCCCGAGGTTGTCACAATGGAAGCAGACCTTGCGATTTCTAAACAACTTCCCCCAAATCTCCACTGCCACAATTATAGGGAACAACTCCAACAGTGCCAAATTGCGCACCAACCCTCTACTTTCCCACTCATCGGGCCATGGCACTGCGCACCACCGCCCTTGCAAGTAGGCCCCAAAACCTGAGCTACCCGCCACATCCGTATACAATTCAAGATCCCAGCTGGACACCGCTCCCTCCATCACGACAGACCTACCATTATACCGCGACAAAAAGGACCGCCATACTTCCAAGTCCGCTCTCACCTCCCCGGAGAGCCGCACAGAATGATGCGGCCTCCTAACACCTGCCGTAGCCGCGGCTAGCCGCCTGCAGAACACGTGGCCCATCTGCATAATGCGGCAAGTGAAATTGAGGCGCCCCAGAAGCGACTGCATGTCCCTGAGCTGCACCTTACGTGTCCGAAGCGCCGCCTCCACCGCCCCCCGCAACTCGTCCAATTTGTCAGCCGGCAACCTGCATTCCATCGCCACCGTGTCTATCTCAATCCCTATGAACTTCGTCACCGTACACGGACCTTCGGTCTTGTCAGGAGCCAGAGGCACCCCAAACAGAGCCGCAACCCGCTCCATCGTCTGCAACAAAACCCAGCACAACGCCGACCCCGCCGGTCCCAAAAACAAAAAGTCATCAAGATAGTGCAGGACCGAGGACACCTGAGCCTCGCTCCACACCACCCATTCCAGGAAGGTGCTGAACCTCTCAAAGTACGAGCAGGAGATCGAGCACCCCATAGGCAGGCACATATCAACGAAAAAACAACCCTCCCAAACGCAACCCAACAAGTGGAAGCTGTCCGGGTGAACTGGCAATAGGCGGAAGGCCGCTTCAATGTCAGTCTTAGCCATCAATGCGCCCACCCCGAACCGCCGCACCCACCGTAACGCTGCGTCGAATTAAGTATAGGAGACCGTGTACAAAGCCGGATCAATCCGATCATTCACCGACCCCCCTTCAGGATGAGAGAGGTGGTGAATGAGCCGAAATTTATTTGGCTCCTTTTTTGGCACCAAACCCAAGGGGGACAGGCACAAATCCTGCAACGGCAAATCAGCAAATGGACCCGCCATACTGTCCATCGCCACTTCCTTGAAAAGTTTCTCATGTACCACTCCCGGGTGCGCCAATGCTGAAGACAAATTACGCCCCCCCCCCCCCCTGGCCCTCCCCTGATGCTCGGAATTCTGAATCCACAGGAGAACCCCTCACGGAGAAGCGCGGCCGTGCTCTCATTTTGGTACCGCGCGAGGAACGGCAGCATGGCCGCCAGCCTCACCGGCGTCGCCCCTTTTCTGCTCAGTCTCTCCCGATCCTTTGCCCTTACCCCGCTTAAAGCATCGGGACAGACTATGGGCACCGCCACAGCCGGAGCATTCGTGCTTAAACTTGCACTCGCTCCAGAACTTGCATTGGCCGTCGTTAAACTGCCAACAGCACCCTTTCCCCGTCCCCCCAGGCTTACTCCCTCCTGACCCGCTGGCCCCATCTGGAAAGGACTGCTGCCCGCTTCCACTAGCCCTTGGTCCCGCCATAAGCCTCATCCAAAGGCTAATATCTTTATGATCCCAGCGCAATGCTGGCGGCCTTCCGCTGCCGGAACTGCTCATCATATCTAAGCCACGCGTTACCCTCATAAACCCTATACGCTTCCCCCACCGAATCAAGGTAACAAAAAAGGGGGGAACAATTCTCCGGCGCCTTCTTCCCAATGACGCTCGCCAAAATGGCGAACGCCTGCAGCCAGTTGGAGAACGTCCACAGTTTCAGCCGATACCGCCGACGTTCCTCCTCCTCCTTCTTGGATTCATCGGGTTTAACCCGATCCAAGTTACACTTTTCTAGCGGAAGTAACGAAAAAATCTCCACATACTCTCCCTTCCATATACGTTCCCTTACTTCCGCCTTCAAGTGAGCACCTAAAGGCCCCTCGAAACACACATACACCTCCCCCTTTGCCGAATCGGCCGTCCGCACCCCCTCCACTAACTTATCCGCAGCCACCGCCGCAGGAGCCGCCGGCGCCACCCCAGCCGCAACCGCCCCCGCACTAGCAGGCACCACTACCGTACCACTACCACTAGACCCAGCAACGCTAGCGCCAGCTACCTCCTGCGCAGGCACCCCCCACACCTCAGTCGGGGACCCCCCAACCCCACCCCGACTACGCAGCAACCCACCCATTTCGCGCAACAAAGCATACAATCCCTCCCCACCCCACCCCCCCCAACACTGGAGCCGGTGGTCCACCCAACATCTCTGGGTCCGGCTGCCCAGCGGCTGTAGCTCCAGATGCTCCTCGACCTCCTCCAGCAGCCTCGCCATTCGTTCTGACCTCCGCGGAGCCCTGGGGCCAACTGCCCCCGGCTGCACCACTTGAACCGGCCCGAGCAGCGCCATCACTGATGTATGCAGCAGACCCCCGGCGTCTGCCCCCAGCGACTCCAGAGGCAACCACCTCAGGGGCGTCATCCGACAGCTCGCCATCCTCCGGATCCAAAACACTAAGGGCCGGGTTGACAGCAACCCTCCCCCGACCATAGGGAACATCTTCATGTAGTCCCTCCTCCCGGCCCCTATCCACCCCTAAGGCCGCAGGCACACTGATTCCTGCAGCTGAGACTGCAGATGCTGGCCCAGCACGTCCCTGTGCTCCTGCCGCCGCAGCAAATGCCGCTGTAGCTATGGGGGCGAGGCTAGCAATGCTCCCCCCGCCGGCTCCTCTCCACCACTGCCTGTACCGTGACTACATTCCCCCCACGTGCGGGGCCTCTCGCTGCGGTTTCCGCCGCCGTGGCCCGAGCCCTGCCACCCGGCCGTACAGGAGTAGGACTCCTCCGACGGCCCTGCCGAAGCCCCCCCCCCCCCCCCCCCCGAGGCAGAAGGCTCCGCTACAGTCTGCTGTGCAGCCGCACGCCGCCCATCCCCCCCCCCCCCGAGCGGACCCCCCGGCCCCACCGCCACTCCCCACCACCACCGACCTGGCAGGGGAAGACAGAGGACCCCCCACAGGAGAATCCAGGCGGCGCCGCGATCTGGGGACCACCTCCGGACTCAAGCGCTCTGGCGCCCTGGAGCGGCGCGTGCTTGCCTGCTGCGGGGCCTGGGCTGGGCTGTCCACGCAACCCGAACCTCCTGCAGCCCCCAGCAGCTGCTCCTCCAGCCAGCCCCTTCCCCGCAGCAAGGCCTCGGCACGCACCCTCTGCAGCAGCTCGTCCATCTCCTGGTCCGACATGGTGAGTGATGCTCCTACTCTCGCTGGTTCCAACTTTCCTAATGACTCCTCTCCTTCCTCCCTTTCTTCTTATACTCCCCTTCCCCCCCCCCCTTATGCAACGTAACCCCCCCCCCCCTTTCCTGCTTCCTGAATCTTGTCCCTGCACTCTCTACTGCCCCCTGTCATGTGCCCCCTCCCCTCCCATGCTGTCCACTCCGGGGGCTCTCTGTAATGACTGTCAAATGGCCTTCACCTAAATACTGAGTAAAGGGTCTGAATACTTATTTTAATTCTTTTTTTTTCTTTCAATAAATTAGCAAAGATTTCTAACATTCTGTTTTCCCTTTTGCCATTAAGGGGAATTAAGTGCAGAATGATACGGAAAACTTGAAATTTCTTTTTTATTTTAGCACAAGGCTGCAACATAACAAAATGTAATAAAAAGTAAAAGGGTCTAAAGCATTTCTAAATGTATTGTATCTACAACTCTGCTTGGCTTATTAGGCCGCAGAAGAATCATTACTATAGACTTTTCACTTAACATCTTGTACTTAATTAATGTCGATCATTTGTTAGGAATATAGATCTGTCCTGCCCAAGCAGTTTTTCAATATTAATTTTAAAAAGTCAAAATTAGAATTTACGGAGAATTAAAGAGGTACTCCGCCCTTAGACATCTTATCCCCTATCCAAAGCATAGGGGATAAGATGTCTGATCACTGGGGACACCCGCGATCTAGGCTGCAGCACCCTAAACATCCGGTGCACGGAGCAGACTTCGGTCCGTGCCGGATGACTGGCGATGCGCGGCGGAGGCTTGTGACGTCACAGTCACACCCCGCTCCTGACATCACGGCCATGCCCCCTAAGTCTCCGGAGCTGCACCCAATGCTCTAAACGAATGCCTGGTGCAGCAGGGAGATTGTGGGGGTCCCCAGCGGTGGGACCCCCAGCAATCAGACATCTTATCCCCTATCCTTTGGATAGGGGATAGTATGTCTAGGGGCAGAGTAACCCTTTATAGCCTTCTCGGGAGATGATAAATGAACTATGAACTGCCCATTTAACAACTTTGCACTCCCGTATGCCTATATTTTTTTACATATGCAAAAGTCGTGAAACCCCTGTGGGGTATTAAGGCTCACTTTATTCCTTGTTACATTCCTCAAGGGGTCTAGTTTCCAAAATGGTATGCCACGTGAGGGTTTTTTGCTGTCCTGGCACCATAGGGGCTTCCTAAATGCGACATGCCCCCCGACCAAAATTTGCTCTCCAAAAGCCAAATATGACTCCTTCTCTTCTGAGCATTGTAGTTCGCCCGTAGTGCACTCCAGGTCCACTTATGGGGTACCTCCATACTCAGAAGAGATGGGGTTACAAATTTTGGGGGGTATTTTCTGCTATTAACCCTTGCAAAAATGTGAAATTTGGGGGGAAACACACATTTTAGTGAAAATTATTATTTTTTTTTTTACATATGCAAAAGTCGTGAAACACCTGTGGGGTATTAAGGTTCACTTTACCCCTTGTTACGTTTCCCAAGGGGTCTAGTTTCCAAAATGGTATGCCATGTGGGGATTTTTTGCTGTACTGGTACCATAGGGGCTTCCTAAATGCAACATGCCCCCCAAAAACCATTTCAGAAAAACGTACTCTCCAAAATTCCCTTGTCGCTCCTTCGCTTCTGAGCCCTCTACTGCGCCCGCCGAACACTTTACATAGACATATGAGATTTGTGCTTACTCAAGAGAAATTGGGCTACAAATATAAGTATAAATTTTCTCTTTTTACCCCTTGTAAAAATTCAAAAATTGGGTCTACAAGAACATGCGAGTGTAAAAAATGAAGATGGTGAATTTTCTCCTTCACTTTGCTGCTATTCCTGTGAAACACCTAAAGGGTTAAAATGCTGACTGAATGTCATTTTGAATACTTTGGGGGGTGCAGTTTTTATAATGGGGTCATTTATGGGGTATTTCTAAGATGAAGACCCTTCAAATCCACTTCAAACCTGAACTGGTCCCTGAAAAATAGTGAGTTTGAAAATTTTGTGAAAAATTGGAAAATTGCTGCTGAACTTTGAAGCACTCTGGTGTCTTCCAAAAGTAAAAACTCATTAATTTTATGATGCAAACATAAAGTAGACATATTGTATAGGTGAATAAAAAAAAATTTTATTTGGAATATCCATTTTCCTTACAAGAGCTTCAAAGTTCGAAAAATGCAAAATTTTCAATTTTTTCAGCAAATTTTGAAATTTTTCACTATGAAACGATGCAAGTATCGACAAAATTTTACCAATAACATAAAGTAGAATATGTCACGAAAAAACAATCTCGGAATCAGAATGATAGGTAAAAGCATTCCAGAGTTATTAATGTTTAAAGTGACAGTGGTCAGATGTTCAAAAAACGCTCCAGTCCTAAGGTGTAAAATGGCCTGGTCCTTAAGGGGTTAAAGGGGTTATCCAGGAATAGAAAAACAGAGCTACTTTCTATCAAAAACAACTCCCCGTCTGTCTCCAGGTTGGGTGTGGTTCTGCAGCTCAGTTTCATTGAAGTGAACGGAGCCAAGTTGTAAACACCCAACCTGGAGACAGATGCAGAGCTGTTTTTAAAAGAAATTATCTGTATTTTCCTATTCTTGGATAACCCTTTTAAGGGGTTAATGTAGTATTCCTAACTAGCTATGTTATCCTTTGTCCACAGCTCAGCACCCAAGAGCCCGATAGAGAATGAATGGAGCACAAGTCATGCACATAAGGAGCACTATCTTTATTTGGGGGGCAAATTTATCTGTCCTTATGATCAGTTTGGGTCCCAGCAGTCAGACACCCACCAATTAGCTTGTTACCAGCAGTCAGACACCCACCAATTAGCTTGTTACCAGGTATCCTGTAAATAGGGGAAAACTTTGAAAAAATACCTTTTTAAATATGGATGAAAAACTTATTACAAAATACAAAACAGAAATGGAAGTAATTGTACATCAGGTTAACGACGGCTGGATGTGGGCCGACAGGCCCTGGATATATTAGACTATATAATGCATTATTCAGAACAGCAATGTAGGGGCTGCATTACACAGCTTACACATAACAGGAACACTGCAAGTAGGTTCTGAGGATACACGTTAAACTTTTATGCAGCTCCGCAACCTGTTTTTGCCAAATTTTGTTTGCTGTTAAGAACAAATATGGATATGTTTGCACTTAGCTTTTCCGTTGCCTTCTCAAATATGCCTGTTTGCATGTAACATACCCATGAGCATTTCACAAAGTGAAACAGGCCTCCATACAGGCCTCCTCTTTAGAGCTTAAAGTAACTGTTAGGGCTGGTTAACATCACGTTTTCTCTCATACGGGAGCGCATACGGCAAGGGGGAGCTAAAAACATGCACTCCCGTATGCCTTCGTATGCGCTCCCGTATGTAATTCATTTCAATGAGCCGGTCGGAGCGAAACGTTAAGTCCGGTCGGCTCATTTTTGCGCCGTATGCGCTTTTACAACCGGACCTAAAACCGTGGTTGAGCACATGAGAGGAACCACTAGTAGAATAAGTTCGTGTTATGGTTGAAGTCAAATGTAGATCATACACCCTGCCCAATCTCTGTCTTTCCTGATGGGGAAAATCCCAAAATTGTTGGCAGATCCTGCTTAAAGGGGTACTCCACTGCCCCAGCATTTGCAACATTTTGTTCCAAACACTGGGTGCAGACTGTGGGGGTCGTCACATCACGGCCACACCCCTCATGACATCACACCACGCCCTCTCAATGCAAGTCTATGGGAGGGGGCATGGCAGCCTCCCCGCCCCCTCCTATAGACTTGCATTGAGGGGCGTTGGCGTGACGTCATGACCCCCCGCAGCCCGCACCTAGCGTTCGCAACAAAATGTTCCTAATGCTGGGGCAGTGGAGTACCCCTTTAAATAAATGGGATCCACCTAAAACACTGCAGAATTATATATAAAGAGAGAAGTATATTTAAAAGGAATGGGAAATATAAAGAAAAGATTTATACTTCTTCCTCAAGCTAGATCCATTTCTGACTTTGGCTCAAAAACTGCAGAGGCAGTGTTCCAAAAAACACCATAAAAAAAACTGTGAGGAAACCTAGTCTAAAGCTATTCTGTCATGCAGCATGCAGCAGAACCCAATGATCTCCAATATAAACTACACAGTAGAATCTCCCAATAGCGGACACTCACGGGGAATAAAAAAGTGTCCACTATTGGGAGATGTCCCCTATAGGGAAAAATGGCTCAAAATCTTTCTAAATGACCAAATACTGTACTGTACTCACTATAGAGTGTAGTTACCTATAAAACATGATAAAAAGCAATATTACAGTAGAATCTCTCAGTGCCGTTTAATCACCCCTTATCCCTCCCCCGTATTATTTCATCCCCCGTATACCCTGTGCCACCTTATTTCCCCGCGCCTTGTGCCAAATTATTTCCCCATGACCCCCTGTGCCACATCATTTCCCCTTGATCCTAGCCATGCGATTTCATTCCCCCTTTATCACCCTATGTGTAAATTCATCACCCCCTCTTTATGAAGTGGCCCAAGGGGATAAAGGGGAATGTAATGGCACAAGGGGTGGTAAAGAGGGGGTGATGAATTTGCACAGAGGGTAATAAAAGGGATAATAAAATAGCACAGGGGGTGAAATTATGTGGCATGGGGGTAATAAAGGAAAGATGATTTGGCACAGGGCAATAAAGTGACATGGGGGGGATCAGGGAAGGAGGGGGGTGAAAGATGTGGTCGGCAGATGTGCAGAAGCAGGAGACCACTATTTAAACAGCAGTCTTCTGTGCTGGGGCTTCTGCAGGGGGTGCAGTGGGGGTCTGGGCCCCTTACTTTGGTATTTGCTGTACCCCCTGACAGCGGTCCTGTGTACAAGGTAGCGCCAGGAAATAGGCCTGGTTGTCCCCTATTGGGAGTCCTTTGCCCCCTAATGGGAATGTTTTTGTCCCCTAATGAGAGTATTTTGTCCCCTATTGGGAGTGTTTTGTCCCCTACTGCCACCTATTTGGAGTGTTTTATCCCTTAATGGGAGTGTTTTGTCCCCTTTGAGGTGTGTCCACGGCCGTTATTGGGAGTGTCCCCTTTTCGGAGGGTGCAAATACATTAAGTCTTATGGGACTCTGCTGGGGAATTAAAAACTGTCCGCTATTAGGAGGTGTTCCCTATTGGGAGGTGACCTCTATTTTGGAGGTGTCTGCTAAGGAAGATTTTACTGTAATGTGGTTCCTCAGTCAGCATCGATGTTCATTGTGCAATGAATCTGGCACTGCAATGATGAAAACCACAATGCTTATATGGACAGACCCTGAAGAGTTCAGAGGTAACTCTCAAAACAATGTCCTTGAGCCTGAGGTTGTCCACAGGGTCCCACTGCCTCATATGAGTGGCCCAATTCTATAAAACACTCAAGATACTTGGGGCCTTCATAGATCTTGTATTGGGATGAACGAGCTTTACATCTCCGCACACTAAATCTGGCAGGTTCAAAGAGACATTTCCTGTAGACAGCCTGCCAAATAATAATGGTCAATATAATGTAAAGTTTACATGGTTGAAATGTCACCTGCCTCCAGTTTTGTCAAGGCTGAAGACCTTTTACATATGTAATACCTAAGTGAATGTTTTTCTTCTAGCTCCTTCAATCTGAATCCTGAGCAAAATCCTAGTAACACTGGTGTGGTGCTGTGCCGCGTCTGTTGCTGCCGTGGCGCCGTGTCTGCGGGGAGGTGCGACCCATAGACTGGTTTGAGTGGCATTGGGGCCACTCTGCCAGTGGGTCGTTTCCCCCCCGTGGGCACTGGTGTCGCGGCGGTGGTGGTCGCCGCCCAGTGCTACGCCATTTTATGCTAGGGACGTTAGGGACCCACTCTAAATAGGTGGCCTTGATGTGGTGAGTGGGCTTGTACTTTTTGGTCAAAAATGTATACTAACAACCTGTTAGTTTTTGATATTATGCTGAGAAGCAATCAGATCATTATACAAGATTGTAGATGTGCGCTATGTCTGTTTTCTACCCGAATTCACACTGTGTTTTCTATCCCCTCCTTTTTTTTTTTTAACATGTGCTGCACTCTTCCCCACCCCCTCAGCCCAACCCTATATAAGTAGTAGTTAGCTACACCTGGGCCATTTCTTTCCTAGCAGCCTCCCAGTCTGACAGGGAGAGCATGGTAAGTGAGCCTTTACACCTTGTTCACACTGGTGTGGTGCGGGGCGGCGTCCGTTGCTGCCGTGGCGCCGTGTCTGCGGGGAGGTGCGACCCATAGACTGGTTTGAGTGGCATTGGGGTCCGCTCTGCCAGTGGGTCGTTTCCCCCCCCCCCCCCCGTGGGCACTGGTGTCGCGACGGTGGTGGTCGCCGCCCAGTGCTACGCCATTTTATGCTAGGGACGTTAGGGACCCTCTCTAAATAGGTGGCCTTGACGTGGCGAGTGGGCTTGTACTTTTTGATCAAAAATGTATACTAACAACCTGTTAGTTTTTGATATTATGCTGAGAAGCAATCAGATCATTATACAAGATTGTAGATGTGCACCATGTTTGTTTTCTACCCAAATAAATCCTAGTAACGTCGGTGAGAATTATGTTTTCCCTAACTTAGCAAATAGATGTCTGAGAAGTGGAACATTTTCTAAACTGGAATGAAGGGACGTGGCCTTTACTAGATCACTAGCACTGGGTGGGCCTCCGACTCCTGAATGAAATCTATTATATAGGATTTTATTTTACCCTTGTATCCTTAGTATGGTATTTCCTTCACCCCTCAGTATATCCAAGTGCTGGTTACAAGGGTCAATGTGCTCATGTTTCAGGAATAGGTACGAGACTCTTGTCATTATGTTTGCAGCGTATGTTCAGTGTTTGCTTTCCTATACAGCCAAAAACCAATGTGCGGTATGCATTTGTTGAAAGGCCTCAACAGCCCTTTTTTTGCTTGTGCCAGGGAGCCCATAACCAAAGACAACAAGGCAGCCTGCAATGTATTAGCAACCCAAGTGCCCAAAAACACCCAGTACAGCTGAAAGATTGCATCCCGGAGTAACTTAATGGATATGCAGCTCCACCATACATGGAGAATAGGGTTGCCACCTGGACAGTATTTTACCGGCACAGACGGTATTTTGGCCTCCCTGCTGGTATTTTTATATTAAAAATACCGGCAATGCAATGGCCGGTATTTATCCATCCAATCCTCCAATTATACTAGCGTTTCCCAACCAGAGCGCCTCCAACTGTTGCAAAACTACAACTCCCAGCATGCCCGGACAGCCGTTGGCTGTCCGGGCATGCTGGGAGTTGTAGTTTTGCAACAGCCAGAGGCAACCCTGGTTGGGAAACACTGACCTAAACTATATAGTCCAACATGCTGGGGGTTGTAGTTTTCATTTGGGACAGCTGCTGAGCCACAGGCCGTATCAGGGGATGCTGGGAGTTGTAGTTTTGCAACAGCCAGAGGCACCCCTGGTTGGGAAACTCCGACCTAAACTATATAGTCCAACATGCTGGGAGTTGTAGTTTTCATTTGGGACAGCTGCTGAGCCACAGGCTGTATCAGGGAATGCTGGGAGTTGTAGTTAGTAACTAAATGCAACTCTCCAATTTAATTAAAAAAAGCGATTGAAAAGTCACAGGGGTCAGAATAGGAAAAAATTTCCCCTGCATACATGTATCCTGTGATGTCACATATATATAATTAATTATGCAAATTAGCATGACCGGTATGTTATTTTGCAAGAAAGGTGGCGACCCTAATGGAGAAGTGTGCCTTTAGCGCAAATCTTCACAACAACAAAGGAATCAAAAGTTCCAGGTCCCTTTCCACAAAATAATGAGCCCCAGCCCAAACTCCAAAACTAATTCAGACCCCAGATCAGGCCAAAAGACTACTCCTCCATAGACTGCTCCTCAGGTCCCCCTCCACACAGACTGCCACTCATGCCACCTCCCCAACTACCTCACATGGACTGCTGCTTATGGTCCTCCTCACAGACTTTTTCTCCCTTTTTTCACACATTACCTATGTCTCCCTTTTTTCACACATTACCCATGTCTCCCGTTTTCACACATTACCCATGTCTACTATGCTGCCCCACAGCAGTCTCCCTCTACTCTGTGGTGCAGAGAACTTAAAGGGGTACTCCGGTGGAAAACATTTTTTTTTTTAATGAACTGGTGCCAGAAAGTTAAACAGATTTGTAACTGACTTCTATTAAAACATCTTTACCCTTCCAGTACTTTTAAAGGGTAAATTTCATCAAAAAAAAAAAAACTTTTGATATATTATAGATTAATGTATACAGAATAACTTTCCAATTGCATGTTATTAAAAAATATGCTTCTTTCTATTTCATTTCCCACTTTGAAAAAATGACCACTAGAGGTCTCCCTACCAGTCCTGGCCGCAAGCCCTTTTTAAAGATTTCAGACTCATGCTGGAGTCCAAAATCTCAGACTACAGCTGGGACACAGACAAGCTCAGCACTGCTCCCTGCCTGTCAATCAGACAGGCAGGAGCCAGCACTATGCTCATAGCTCAGCAGGGCATACTCCTGACTCTGCCTTAGTGCATGCCCTCATTCATTTTACTATCTGAGCTCCGATCTTTCTTCTCTCTGCACATGCAGTTGTAAACAGAGAGAAGAAAATTCTGAGCTGCCAGCTGAGCTTGTCTGTGTCCCAGCTGCAGTCTGAGATTTAGGACTCCAGCATAAGTCTGAAATCTATAAAAAAAGGCTTGCAGCCAGGACTGGTAGGGAGACCTCTAGTGTTCATTTTTTCAAAGTGGAAAATTAAATAGAAAAAAGCATATGTTTTAATAACATGCAATTGGAAAGTTATTCTGCATACATTAATCTATAATATATCAAAAGTTTTTTTTATGAAAGGTACCCTTTAACAGCTGTATAGAGGAAATTATTTTCTTTTTTAATTTCTTTTTTGTCTTGTCCACAGTGCTCTCTGCTGACACCTCTGTCCGTGTCAGGAACTGTCCAGTTTGCAATGGAGATTTTCTCCTGCTCTGGACAGTTCCTGATATGGGCATCAGGTGTCAGCAGAGAGCACTGTGGACAAGACAAAAAAGAAATTCAAAAAGAAAAGAATTTCCTCTGTAATATTCAGCTGCTAAAAAGTACTGAAAGGGTAAATATTTTTTATTAGAAGTCATTTACAAATCTGTTTAACTTTCTGACACCAGTTGATTTAAAAAAAAAAAAAATGTTTTCCACCGCTTTAAAATTGCAACACCTTTGATGACATTAGAAAGGTCCTGCAAGTGTAGCTGGTAAAGGGATTGTACAGATCACAGTAAATTAATGGCTATATTGCATCTATATGCACAAAACTACAGCTTAAAACAGACCTTGGGAGAAGGGTGGTGGCAGCGACAGGCCCCCCCCAATTAAAATGAAATTGGTTTGGGCCTCTGATGGCAGCACAACCAGTACTGCCCTGTTGGCAGCCCAAATTGTGAGCATACTGTATTAAATACCATGGATCCCAGCATTGCACTAAAACACCAGCAGCACTCCACATAGTCTTTTACATTTTTTATAGACTTAATTGCAATACCTGGCGGCATAGTCTGGCAAAGAAAAAGGAAAAAAATAGAAGGAAAAATATGGCATTTTTCCAATAAACGCTCTATGAGTAATCACCCGTAAGGGAAAAAAATGATGAACAATAAGTACAGCAAACCACATGCCAGCTCATTCAGCATCTAGTCTATACACTTATTTACCAGCAATAGCCATTGAAAGCTTTTCTGTAAAACAAAACAGATGTGGGATGGGAGCAGAAAGGATGCCAGGTGCCTATGTAAGGCCGTGTGTTACTTGTCAAAGATAATTGTCCATGCCATGTATAACTATAAGTTACATAGTGCAGCGTTCACCCAGTGCTGCAGAAAGACTATCATACATTATCATGGGTGTGGGACCCCAGCTTACTAGAACATCTAGGGAATATATATAGAACATCTAGAACAACATAGTTAAAGGGGTACTCCGGCGCTTAGACATCTTATCCCCTATCCAAAGGATAGGGGATAAGATGCCTGATCGCGGGGGTCCCGCCGCTGGGGACCCCCGTGATCTTGCACGCCACACCCCGTTAAAATCAGTCCCCGGAGCGTGTTCGCTCCGGGTCTGATTACTGCCGACGTCAAGGCTCCGCCCCGTGTGACGTCATGCTCCGCCCCCTCAATGCAAGCCATAGGCTTGCATTGAGGGAGCGGAGCGTGACGTCACACGGGGCAAAGCCTTGACGTCACAACGCTCCGGCCCCATGATCAACAGTAATCAGACCCGGAGCGAACACGCTCCAGGGACTGATTTTAATGGGGCGCGGCGTGCAAGATCACGGGGGTCCCCAGCGGCGGGACCCCCGCAATCAGGCATTTTATCCCCTATCCTTTGGATAGGGGATAAGATGTCTAAGCGCCGGAGTACCCCTTTAAATCCAGTGCTGAGTTTGTAACCCCAAAAAATCCACTTGACCCCAAGTAGGCAGGATAAAAGCATATTGCACCATAATGTAATTATTCTATGCAGTCCTATACAGTGTGATATAAAGTCTAGTATATGCTGTGTATATGCTACATAAATGGTACATATTAAGTGGCCATTGGTTTGGTGATGGGCCTAGATAATGTTTTGAATCTGGGTAAGAAGCTCCAAGTTTTACCTCAAATAGATCAACAAGACCATTGTGACCGTCAAAACACAATATGTTCTATTATAAGACAATCTGGTGCAGGTAATGCCAGCACTCTATGTTCTATTATAAGACAATCTGGTGCAGGTAATGCCGGCACACTATGTTCTATTATAAGACAATCTGGTGCAGGTAATGCCGGCATACTATGTTCTATTATAAGACAATCTGGTGCAGGTAATGCCGGCACACTATGTTCTATTATAAGACAATCTGGTGCAGGTAATGCCGGCACACTATGTTCTATTATAAGACAATCTGGTGCAGGTAATGCCGGCACACTATGATCTATTATAAGACAATCTGGTGCAGGTAATGCCGGCACACTATGTTCTATTATAAGACAATCTGGTGCAGGTAATGCCGGCACACTATGTTCTATTATAAGACAATCTGGTGCAGGTAATGCCGGCACACTATGTTCTATTATAAGACAATCTGGTGCAGGTAATGCCGGCACACTATGTTCTATTATAAGACAATCTGGTGCAGGTAATGCCGGCACACTATGTTCTATTATAAGACAATCTGGTGCAGGTAATGCCGGCACTCTATGTTCTATTATAAGACAATTTGGTGCAGGTAATGCCGGCACACTATGTTCTATTATGATACTATCTGGTCCAGGTAATGCCGGCACACTATGTTCTATTATAAGACAATCTGGTGCAGGTAATGCCGGCATACTATGTTCTATTATAAGACAATCTGGTGCAGGTAATGCCGGCACACTATGTTCTATTATAAGACAATCTGGTGCAGGTAATGCCGGCTCACTATGTTCTATTATAAGACAATCTGGTGCAGATAATGCCGGCACACTATGTTCTATTATAAGACAATCTGGTGCAGGTAATGCCGGCATACTATGTTCTATTATAAGACAATCTGGTGCAGGTAATGCCGGCACACTATGTTCTATTATAAGACAATCTGGTGCAGGTAATGCCGGCTCACTATGTTCTATTATAAGACAATCTGGTGCAGGTAATGCCGACACACTATGTTCTATTATAAGACAATCTGGTGCAGGTAATGCCGACACACTATGTTCTATTATAAGACAATCTGGTGCAGGTAATGCCGACACACTATGTTCTATTAAAAGACAATCTGGTGCAGGTAATGCCGGCACACTATGTTCTATTATAAGACAATCTGGTGCAGGTAATGCCGGCACACTATGTTCTATTATAAGACAATCTGGTGCAGGTAATGCCGGCACACTATGTTCTATTATAAGACAATCTGGTGCAGGTAATGCCGGCATACTATGTTCTATTATAAGACAATCTGGTGCAGGTAATGCCGGCACACTATGTTCTATTATAAGACAATCTGGTGCAGGTAATGCCGGCACTCTATGTTCTATTATAAGACAATTTGGTGCAGGTAATGCCGGCACACTATGTTCTATTATAAGACAATCTGGTGCAGGTAATGCCGACACACTATGTTGTATTATAAGACAATCTGGTGCAGGTAATGCCGGCACACTATGTTCTATTATAAGACAATCTGGTGCAGGTAATATCGGCACACTATGTTCTATTATAAGACAATCTGGTGCAGGTAATGCCGGCACACTATGTTCTATTATAAGACAATCTGGTGCAGGTAATATTGGCACACTATGTTCTATTATAAGACAATCTGGTGCAGGTAATGCCGACACTCTATGTTCTATTATAAGACAATCTGGTGCAGGTAATGCCGGCACTCTATGTTCTATTATAAGACAATCTGGTGCAGGTAATGCCGGCACACTATGTTCTATTATAAGACAATCTGGTGCAGGTAATATCGGCACACTATGTTCTATTATAAGACAATCTGGTGCAGGTAATGCCGACACTCTATGTTCTATTATAAGACAATTTGGTGCAGGTAATGCCGGCACACTATGTTCTATTATAAGACAATCTGGTGCAGGTAATGCCGACACACTATGTTGTATTATAAGACAATCTGGTGCAGGTAATGCCGGCACACTATGTTCTATTATAAGACAATCTGGTGCAGGTAATATCGGCACACTATGTTCTATTATAAGACAATCTGGTGCAGGTAATGCCGACACTCTATGTTCTATTATAAGACAATCTGGTGCAGGTAATGCCGGCACACTATGTTCTATTATAAGACAATCTGGTGCAGGTAATGCCGGCACACTATGTTCTATTATGATACTATCTGGTGCAGGTAATGCCGACACTCTATGTTCTATTATAAGACAATCTGGTGCAGGTAATGCCGACACACTATGTTCTATTATAAGACAATCTGGTGCAGGTAATGCCGGCACACTATGTTCTATTATAAGACAATCTGGTGCAGGTAATGCCGGCATACTATGTTCTATTATAAGACAATCTGGTGCAGGTAATGCCGGCACACTATGTTCTATTATAAGACAATCTGGTGCAGGTAATGCCGGCTCACTATGTTCTATTATAAGACAATCTGGTGCAGATAATGCCGACACTCTATGTTCTATTATAAGACAATCTGGTGCAGGTAATGCCGGCATACTATGTTCTATTATAAGACAATTTGGTGCAGGTAATGCCGGCTCACTATGTTCTATTATAAGACAATCTGGTGCAGGTAATGCCGACACACTATGTTCTATTATAAGACAATCTGGTGCAGGTAATGCCGGCACACTATGTTCTATTATAAGACAATCTGGTGCAGGTAATGCCGGCACACTATGTTCTATTAAAAGACAATCTGGTGCAGGTAATGCCGGCACTCTATGTTCTATTATAAGACAATTTGGTGCAGGTAATGCCGGCACACTATGTTCTATTATGATACTATCTGGTCCAGGTAATGCCGGCACACTATGTTCTATTATAAGACAATCTGGTGCAGGTAATGCCGGCATACTATGTTCTATTATAAGACAATCTGGTGCAGGTAATGCCGGCACACTATGTTCTATTATAAGACAATCTGGTGCAGGTAATGCCGGCTCACTATGTTCTATTATAAGACAATCTGGTGCAGATAATGCCGGCACACTATGTTCTATTATAAGACAATCTGGTGCAGGTAATGCCGGCATACTATGTTCTATTATAAGACAATCTGGTGCAGGTAATGCCGGCACACTATGTTCTATTATAAGACAATCTGGTGCAGGTAATGCCGGCTCACTATGTTCTATTATAAGACAATCTGGTGCAGGTAATGCCGACACACTATGTTCTATTATAAGACAATCTGGTGCAGGTAATGCCGACACAATATGTTCTATTATAAGACAATCTGGTGCAGGTAATGCCGACACACTATGTTCTATTAAAAGACAATCTGGTGCAGGTAATGCCGGCACACTATGTTCTATTATAAGACAATCTGGTGCAGGTAATGCCGGCACACTATGTTCTATTATAAGACAATCTGGTGCAGGTAATGCCGGCACACTATGTTCTATTATAAGACAATCTGGTGCAGGTAATGCCGGCATACTATGTTCTATTATAAGACAATCTGGTGCAGGTAATGCCGGCACACTATGTTCTATTATAAGACAATCTGGTGCAGGTAATGCCGGCACTCTATGTTCTATTATAAGACAATTTGGTGCAGGTAATGCCGGCACACTATGTTCTATTATAAGACAATCTGGTGCAGGTAATGCCGACACACTATGTTGTATTATAAGACAATCTGGTGCAGGTAATGCCGGCACACTATGTTCTATTATAAGACAATCTGGTGCAGGTAATATCGGCACACTATGTTCTATTATAAGACAATCTGGTGCAGGTAATGCCGGCACACTATGTTCTATTATAAGACAATCTGGTGCAGGTAATATTGGCACACTATGTTCTATTATAAGACAATCTGGTGCAGGTAATGCCGACACTCTATGTTCTATTATAAGACAATCTGGTGCAGGTAATGCCGGCACTCTATGTTCTATTATAAGACAATCTGGTGCAGGTAATGCCGGCACACTATGTTCTATTATAAGACAATCTGGTGCAGGTAATATCGGCACACTATGTTCTATTATAAGACAATCTGGTGCAGGTAATGCCGACACTCTATGTTCTATTATAAGACAATTTGGTGCAGGTAATGCCGGCACACTATGTTCTATTATAAGACAATCTGGTGCAGGTAATGCCGACACACTATGTTGTATTATAAGACAATCTGGTGCAGGTAATGCCGGCACACTATGTTCTATTATAAGACAATCTGGTGCAGGTAATATCGGCACACTATGTTCTATTATAAGACAATCTGGTGCAGGTAATGCCGACACTCTATGTTCTATTATAAGACAATCTGGTGCAGGTAATGCCGGCACACTATGTTCTATTATAAGACAATCTGGTGCAGGTAATGCCGGCACACTATGTTCTATTATGATACTATCTGGTGCAGGTAATGCCGACACTCTATGTTCTATTATAAGACAATCTGGTGCAGGTAATGCCGACACACTATGTTCTATTATAAGACAATCTGGTGCAGGTAATGCCGGCACACTATGTTCTATTATAAGACAATCTGGTGCAGGTAATGCCGGCATACTATGTTCTATTATACGACACTCTATGTTCTATTATAAGACAATCTGGTGCAGGTAATGCCGGCACACTATGTTCTATTATAAGACAATCTGGTGCAGGTAATGCCGGCTCACTATGTTCTATTATAAGACAATCTGGTGCAGATAATGCCGACACTCTATGTTCTATTATAAGACAATCTGGTGCAGGTAATGCCGGCATACTATGTTCTATTATAAGACAATTTGGTGCAGGTAATGCCGGCTCACTATGTTCTATTATAAGACAATCTGGTGCAGGTAATGCCGACACACTATGTTCTATTATAAGACAATCTGGTGCAGGTAATGCCGACACACTATGTTCTATTAAAAGACAATCTGGTGCAGGTAATGCCGGCACACTATGTTCTATTATAAGACAATCTGGTGCAGGTAATGCCGGCACACTATGTTCTATTATAAGACAATCTGGTGCAGGTAATGCCGGCACACTATGTTCTATTATAATAGCATTTTGCAAAAAGGAGTTATTACCAAGTTTTAGGATCAATACAAGAAAAGTAATGCAATATTACTTAACTTATAATGTCTACAACAAAATGGTGTCAATCTAGAAGTGTACATGTACATTAAAACACAACCTGTAAAGCTGCCCATACATATTACCGTATTTATCGGCATATAACAAATTATTAAGCAAACATGTTTAGCTTAAGTCTATCTGCGTGTTATACGCTCATTGGGGGAGATTTATCAAAACCTGTCCAAAGAAAAAGTTGCCCAGTTGCCCATAGCAACCAATCAGATCGCTTTTTTCATTTTTAAAAAGGCCTCTGCAAAATGAAAGAGGTAATCTGATTGGTTGATATGGGCAACTGGGCAACTTTTCCTCTGGACAAGTTTTCATAAATCTCCCCCATTAACTCTTTCTGGGCCCGCAGAAGCTGCTGCCGTTCCCTGATCTAAAGCGGCTGTTTTATATCATGTAACTGCAGCGGCTTCTGCAGGGTCAGAAAGATTTATCGGGGTATACGCACACTTACACGCACCCTCATTTTAACTTTTTTTTTTTTTCCAAATTTCCTTGGAAGAATGAGGATGAGTGTTATAGGCCGGTGCGTGTTATACCCCGATAAATACCATAGATTAAAGTGGATTTCGCACAGCTACACTTGGGCTTTTCCGTAAGTGCCATAGATTTAAATGGCGGGGGCCATGCACATGGCCATCTCTTTATCTGTGTATGACTACCTCATCTGTCAGAAGTGGCATCAAGGGCGCCATCGAACATTCATGCCATATCCTATGGGTTGTCAGGGGAATGTGTATATCCAGTGTAATAATGACTTTTCATGCATTACTGAAACATACGTGAAGACCTTGGGGTAAGAAGACAGTTTACCTGTTTAGCTTTGCAGCAACGCTAATAAAAACAGATGCAAATAACATGTTATGTCCACTGATGTACAGAGGGTGGGGAAGTAACATCCACCTCTTTTATCTTTTATTAGCTTCATTTCATGAAAAGATGGAAACACAACCTCTACAAAGGACAGAAAGCCATGATCCTGCCTGCAGATATCATTTCCACTCACATAGGGGGACATTTATCAAGACCTGTCCAGAGGAAAAGTTGCTGAGTTGCCCATAGCAGCCAATCAGATCGCTTCTTTCATTATTGAAAAGGCCTCTGCAAAATGAAAGAAGTGATCTGATTGGTTGCTATGGGCAACTGGACAACTTTTCCTCTGGACAGTTTTGATAAATCTCCCCCATAGTGTGTATGACTGGATGTAACGAGTATTATGGAATCAGCATTGGAGGTATTATGTGAGTGTCCAGGACCAGTAGATCCAGGATATAGTCCTCCTCTATGCACCATGTTGGGAAATGGATTATATGAACCTCTGTGTGGGAGAAAACAATAGACCTTTTTAGTTCATGTTCATTTTGTAAAACACTCTGGGTCCTGTGTTACTGGGACCTGTGTCTGACTGCAATTAACCCCTTAACCCCTTAAGGACGCAGGACGTAAATGTACATCCTGGTGAGGTGGTACTTAACGCACCAGGACGTACATTTACGTCCTAAGCATAACCGCGGGCATCGGAGCGATGCCCGTGTCATGCGCGGCTGATCCCGGCTGCTGATAGCAGCCAGGGACCCGCCGGCAATGGCCGACGCCCGCGATCTCGCGGGCGTCCGCCATTAACCCCTCAGGTGCCGGGATCAATACAGATCCCGGCATCTGCGGCAGTTCGCGATTTAAATGAACGATCGGATCGCCCGCAGCGCTGCTGCGGGGATCCGATCATTCATAACGCCGCACGGAGGTCCCCTCTCCTTCCTCCGTGCGGCTCCCGGCGTCTCCTGCTCTGGTCTGTGATCGAGCAGACCAGAGCAGGAGATGACCGATAATACTGATCTGTTCTATGTCCTATACATAGAACAGATCAGTATTAGCAATCATGGTATTGCTATGAATAGTCCCCTATGGGGACTATTCAAGTGTAAAAAAAAAATTAAAAAAATGTAAAATTAAAAGTAAAAAAAAAGTGAAAAATCCCCTCCCCCAATAAAAAAGTAAAACGTCCGTTTTTTCCTATTTTACCCCCAAAAAGCGTAAAAAACATTTTTTATAGACATATTTGGTATCGCCGCGTGCGTAAATGCCCGAACTATTAAAATAAAATGTTAATGATCCCGTGCAGTGAACAGCGTGAACGAAAAAAAATAAAAAAAAGTCCAAAATTCCTACTTTTTTAATACATTTTATAAAAAAAAAAATTATAAAAAATATATTAAGTTTTTTAATTGCAAATGTGGTATAAAAAAAAAGTACAGATCATGGCGCAAAAAATGAGCCCCCATACCGCCACTTATACGGAAAAATAAAAAAGTTAGAGGTCATCAAAATAAAGGGATTATAAACGTACTAATTTGGTTAAAAAGTTTGTGATTTTTTTTAAGCGCAACAATAATATAAAAGTATATAATAATGGGTATCATTTTAATCGTATTGACCCTCAGAATAAAGAACACATGTCATTTTTACCATAAATTGTACGGCGTGAAAACAAAACCTTCCAAAATTAGCAAAATTGCGTTTTTTGTTTTAATTTCCCCACAAAAATAGTGTTTTTTGGTTGCGCCATACATTTTATGATATAATGAGTGATGTCATTACAAAGGACAACTGGTCGCGCAAAAAACAAGCCCTCATACTAGTCTGTGGATGAAAATATAAAAGAGTTATGATTTTTAGAAGGCGAGGAGGAAAAAATGAAAACGTAAAAATTAAATTGTCTGAGTCCTTAAGGCCAAAATGGGCTGAGTCCTTAAGGGGTTAAAGGAAAACTGTCAGCCTGTTCACCCACACAAAACCTTATACACTGGTTTATAGTGGGGGTGAACAGGAGTCCAAGGAGGGGTCACTTATTTATATATGTCCAGTAGGTCCTGAGATTTGTCCCCCAGAAGATCTATCGGCTCAATTTACATGTGTATTGTCTCTGGGGGAGATTTATCAAAACCTGTGCAGAGGAAGAGTGGTGCAGTTGCCCATAGCAACCAATCAGATTGCTTCTTTCATTTTCCACAGGCCTCTTTAGAGGCCTGTGGAAAATGAAAGAAGCAATCTGATTGGTTGCTATGGGCAACTGCACCACTCTTCCTCTGCACAGGTTTTGATAAATCTCCCCCTCTGACTCTACATCCTAGTGAAGCCCCGTCCCCTGCAAAGCCCCCCCCCCCCCCCTACTGTGCGGTTCACCAAATTCAGCAGTGGATCTTCTGGGGGACGTATCTCAGGACCTACTGGACATATTAAAGTAAGTGACCCCTCATTGGAATTCTACTATGGAGAACTATGAACTATGCAAAAGAACCAAGAAATGATTCCTTATAGAAAACATCTCAGCAATTAGGACGGATCAAGGATGAAGAAATATTGGTTCTTGACAAGTGCACCTGCTAAACCTGGGGAAAGCTCTTAATCTCTTATAATGTACGGTTATTAATGGCTGTCACACCCTTAGTCACATCTATTATTGGCCATTCCTCCACTGCTACTCCTACAAATAAAACCTGTGTAGAGGAAGAGCGGTGCAGTTGCCTATGGCAACCAATCAGATTGCTGCTTCTATTTTTAGAGGCCTTTTTAAACATAAAAGAAACTATTTGATTGGTTGCTATGGGTAACTGCACCACTCTTCCTCTACACAGGTTGTAATAAATTTCCCTCATAGTACCTACAAAAAAAGAGCCATACTGCACACATAACAGAGCGTCAGAGGAGGCACATAACAATTCCATACTGGGTGCACATTACGCAGCGCAATATTACAGAGGCTGTGTGCGGCAGTATTATGTGTGCTGTGCATGGCTGTATTATTACGTGGGGTATGCAAAAAAGAGTTATCTATCCCTGAATTGGCTATGTACGAGAAGATGAAGTGGGGTACAAGTCTCAAATTTATGCTGGGTCCAACAGGTCCCACAGAGAACCCCTCACCAAACTATTGAAGCATTTTGCATGAAGGGGTTATTACCAAGTGTTACTAAGGATCAGTGCAAGTAAAGTAATGCAAAGTTACTCAGTGTAACTCACCTTTTCATTCTTCCCAGTGACAGATCACTTCCCAGGGATCACTTCTTTTTCCCACTAATCCATGGTTGTCCATGTACCTGCTATATCCAAGGCCCTACTGCTGATGTTTAAATGGTACCTGTCATTAGCAATGAAATTTAATATATTAAGGGGGAGATTTATCAAAACCTGTCCACAGGAAAAGTTACCCAGTTGACCATAGCGACCAATCAGATCACTTCTTTCATTTTGCAGAGGCCTTGTTAGAAATGAAAGAAGCGAGCTGATTGGTTTCTATGGACAACTGGACAACTTTTCCTCTGGACAGGTTTTGATAAATCCCCCCCTAAATGTATTATTATTTGCCTATTTGAACTATTTTTCTAATATACTTCCTATTAACAAAATTTTGTAACTTTATGTGTTAAATTTACCCCTAAATGTTTGGCCACCAGGGGTCCTCCTTCTGGTCTTGCCAGCAGTCCTCAGGAATTTCAGGTGGGACCTCAGCTCAGCACAATATATAGAGTGCACAGTAGAGTTTAGAGAGCTGAGAGGGGGTGTGTGCAGTCTTACCCAATCACAGCCAATCTCACACTGAACCTTTCTTGGCTGTATGTAAGGAGGAAGTTCTCCCCAGCAGGGCTTCAGATGATGTCACGCCTGCTAGGGAGGGCCCCTTTCCAGTCTGTTGAGCTCACTGAGACTAAGAAGAAAATACAAAGCAATATCAATGTGGAAAACTAAAAAATAATAAAGATAAAGACGGGGGGGGGGAGTGTGAACTGGGAGGATTAAAAAACTTGTCAAGATCGGGACAGCTACCCTTTAAGAAGATGCTGGGGGTTCACAATATATAACACTATACTTCTTACCTGTACTATTATACAGAAACCACCACAAAAAAAGGTGATAAAAAAAATTAAAATAAAACAGAATATGTCTTGAAACAGCGCCACCCATATTCTACGTTTTTGTGGTGTTTTGCAGCTCAGTTCCATTGATGTGAATGAAGATAAGATGTAATACCCCAAACAACCTGAGGACAAAGGAGGTGCTGTTTTTAAATGTAAGCAGCTATGTTTTTCTAATTCTGGATGACTCATTTAAATAGAGGGCGCACGGTCACTTCTTTATACACATGCATGCTCAGTCCAGGCATAGGGGCCATTTGGGAGGGGGGGGGGGATAAACAGTATTTGGTAATATTTTTGTGGAGACAACCAAATAAAATTCAAGATGCAGTCACATTTTATAAATTGAAACTGGAACACGACAATAAATACAAGCAGCCGCAGCAGGTGCTGTATATAGTCTGCGTCTATGAGCTCCGGGCCTAGACTGATAGGAGCAGCGCTGCCTCTTTGTACTGGATGCCAAAACACCGTGTTCCTCCACCGTAATTATTACATTGGTAGAATTGGTAACAATTGATAGCTCTGTAATAACAAATGAAGGCTTTGTGCACATGTACTGTCATAACTGTTCCAAACCTTCTGAATTAGCTTGTCATTCCAGACATGTTAATGTGAGAACAGCCATCCTGAACTCTCCAGTATATGGCGTTTTTTTTGGAGAACATCCATTTGATTCTTTATAGTGTTTTAATATTCATCTTCCTCTGCTTATTTAAAAGAACTGTTTATAGCAGTGTTTTCCAAACAGTATGTCTCCAGCAGATGCAAAACTACAACTCCCAGCAGGACTAGCACTCCTGCCTTATCAGACTGCAGTAGAATGGAGGGGCATACAGAACAGCCTGCAGTGATTGGATAAAGAGACCCAGCACAGTACAGTGGGGATGAAAAGTTTGGGCACCCCAGGTAAAAAAAATTGTATTAATGTGCATAAAGAAGCCAAGGAAAGATGGAAAAATCTCCAAAAGGCATCAAATTACAGATTAGACATTCTTATAATATGTCAACAAAAGTTATATTTTATTTCCATCATTTACACTTTCAAAATAACAGAAAACAAAAAAAATGGTGTCTGCAAAAGTTTGGACACCCTGCAGAGTTAAAGGAGTAGTCCAGTGAACAACCCAGTGGTGAACAACCTCTCTTTAACTTAAGCTGAAGTTAAAGAGAGGTTGGCTTCTACAAATGGATAATGATCCTAAACACACCTCGAAATCCACGGGGGATTACATCAAGAGGCGTAAACTGAAGGTTTTGCCATGGCCTTCACAATCTCCTGACCTCAACATAATTGAAAATCTATGGATAGACCTTAAAAGAGCAGTGCGTGACAGACAGCCCAGAAATCTCAAAGAACTGAAAGACTTTTGTAAGGAAGAATGGGAAAAGATACCTCAAACAAGAATTGAAAGACTCTTGGCTGGCCACAAAAAGCGTTTACAAGCTGTGATACTTGCCAAAGGGGGCAGTACAAGATATTAAAGGGGTAGTCCAGTGGTGAAAAACCTATCCCCTATCCTAAGGATAGGGGATAAGTTTGAGATCGCGGGGGGTCCGACTGCTGGGGCCCCCTGCGATCTCCTGTACGGAGCCCCGATAGCCCGCGGGAAGGGGGCGTGTCGACCTCCGCACGAAGCGGCGGCCGACACGCCCCCTCAATGCAACTCTATGGCAGAGCCAAAGCGCTGCCTTCGGCAATCTCCGGCTCTGCCATAGCGATGTATTGAGGGGGAGTGTCGGCCGCCGCTTTGTGCGGTGGTCGACACCCGCTATCTGGCCGGAGAGCCTGGCCCCCGTACAGAGAGATCGCAGGGGGCCCCAGCCTTAGGATAGGGGATAGGTTTTTCACCACTGGACTACCCCTTTAATATCTTGTACTGCCCCCTTTGGCAAGTATCACAGCTTGTAAACGCTTTTTGTGGCCAGCCAAGAGTCTTTCAATTCTTGTTTGAGGTATCTTTTCCCATTCTTCCTTACAAAAGTCTTTCAGTTCTTTGAGATTTCTGGGCTGTCTGTCACGCACTGCTCTTTTAAGGTCTATCCATGGATTTTCAATTATGTGGAGGTCAGGAGATTGTGAAGGCCATGGCAAAACCTTCAGTTTACGCCTCTTGATGTAATCCCCCGTGGATTTCGAGGTGCGTTTAGGATCATTATCCATTTGTAGAAGCCAACCTCTCTTTAACTTCAGCTTTTTCACAGATGGCATCAAGTTAGCTCAGCAAATCCAAAATTTGCTGAAAATTTATTGAATCCACTTTTCCTTCTACTCGTGAGATGTTCCCTGTGCCACTGGCTGCAGTACAACCCCAAAGACTGATTAATCCACTCCCATGCTTAACAGCTGGACAGAGGTTCTTTTCATTAAATTCTGTTCCCCTTCTTCTCCAAACGTACCTTTGCTCATTACGGCCAAAAAGTTCAATTTTAACCTCATCGGTCTACAGAACTTGCTTCCAAAATGCATCAGGCTTGTCTATATTTTCATTTGCAAAGTTCAAACACTGATTTTTGTGGTGAGGACGTAGAAGAGGTTTTCTTCTGATGACTCTTCCCTGAAGACCATATTTGTACTAGTTTCTCTTTATAGTGGAATAGTGTACCACAACTCCAGTGTCTGCCAGATCTTTCTGGAGGGATTGTACAGTCAAACGTGGGTTTTGAATTGTTTTTCTCACATTCCTGCGAGCTGTTCTGTCTGATATTTTTCTTGGTCTTCCAGATCTTGATTTAACTTCCACTTTTCCTGATGACTGCCATTTCTTAATTATATTCCGAACAGAGTATATTGACATCTGAAAACGTTTTGCTATCTTCTTATAGCCTTCTCTAGCTTTGTGAGCGTCAACTATTTTCAGTTTCAGATTTCTAGACAACTGCTTAGAAGAACCCATGGTGCTGATTGTTGGGGCAAGGTCAGATGAGTCTGGGCATTTAAAACCTTTGAGATTGACATCACCTGGTCTTCCCAGATGATGATTGAAAACAATCCATGACACTGGCAGGACTCAGCTTTGCAAAGGGGACAGTGCATGCTATAAATTCTGCAGGGTGCCCAAACTTTTGCAGACGCCATATTTTTGTTATTTTGAAAGTGTAAATGATGGAAATAAAATCTAACTTTTGTTGACATATTATAAAAATATCTAATCTGTAATTTGATGCCTTTTGGAGATTTTTCCATCTTTCCTTGGCTTCTTTATGCACATTAATACAATTTTTTACCTGGGGTGCCAAAACTTTTGATCCCCACTGTATAGCAGACTCAGGGAGGAAGATGAGTCATGTAGAGTGAGGACACGCCCCCTCCAGAGCACAGAATGACAAACCCAGTGAGCAACAGATAGAAGTTATTTGTGAAAGAAATATAAAAAAGAAGGTTGCAGCAGCACTCTTGGTCAAAAAAATGGGGGCTCTTAGCGCACTTTTTGATCAAAACATGTCCACCATCCACCACGCGGTGAGTGGAATAAGTGTTAGGGTCCCATTCGAAATGAGGCCACCTCCGCGTGGTGGATGGGGGACACGTGTTGATCAAAAAGTGCACTAAGATCCTCCATTTTTTGCTGCAAATTTCTTTTTTGTATACTTAGTATTTGCCACAGCAGCGTGCACCCGTGTATTAGGTAGTAGTGCAGGCTATTTTTCTTTTTGTTTTTGCTGTGCAATTTAGGGGGAGTGGCACCCTCTCTAGCCATGCACCCTCCCTATTCACAGGAGTTTTTTTTTTATTGATAGTGGATCCCGCAAGTCACCCAGTCAGAGGCCATATGCCTAGCAGAGGTGAGTGGAATACGTTTTCGGGTTCCATCCTAAGTGAGGCCACCTCCGCATGGTGGATGTGAAAGAAATATAGGCGCAAGGTTTATGCACATGATCCGGATTAGATACTGCATAACATATAACTTTTTTTGTGGGATAGGACAGTTACTCTTTAAATCAAGTTTATGTTAACCATATTTTTTAAGAACTTTTTGGTGATTTTTTTTCTTCTATTTTTCCAATTTATTATATATTTTATACAATCAGGAAATGTTGCAGTTTCCATTTTGGCCACTAGGTCCGAAACTAAGCTGAGACTTTTGTACAGATCATTTCCTAGTCTTCTCATCACAGACAGGAGTACAGTGAAAGTGTTTTCCAAACAGTGTGTCTCCAGCTGTTGCAAAACTACAGCCTTCGGCTGTCCGGGCATGCTAGGAGTTGTAGTTTTGCAACAGCCAAAGACACTTTGGAAGACACTGCAGTAGAGATATATCACTGGATCCACCACCATTTACAATTTTGAAAAGTTCACAGAGAATGCTCTGTAATCTATGCAATTCATTTGAATGGGACAGGTCCTGTCCTTTTTTTGTCCATGGATCGTGCCGTAAAGTATATCACTAAATGAAAATACATGCATCTGTGATTTTTTCAGACTGTTGTTATTTCAGCAGGACATTGTGATTGGAATTATCATTTCACAGCTCAGATTAAATGCTAACAATGATTTTATAACAGTATATTGGGTTGTAAACCTGATAATCTTTATGATTCATGGTGTTCCAAATTGTAAATTTCACCAAATTTGGGGAATTTGTTAAAGTTGTGCAGAAAAAAAATTAGGTTGGCACCCCTGCCCACTGGAGTCTCACTGGTTATATCTGAGTTAAATGAAATGCATCCTCAGACAATAGTCTAGGCTTTAAATGGGCACTGTCACATTCTAAAAATGTTTATAAATGTTGTACATCTTGGGAAAACATTAACCTTTCTAATGCACTCCTTAAAAAAATCATGGCATATTAAAACCACTAAGGATCCCCATACCATCAAGAAAATTTCCTGTCTAGTTGCAGCATGATCTTTGACCCAGCTGAAGCACAGGCATGGAAAAAGTCCAGTAAGTGAGGGTGGGACTAACACTTCTCTGTGCTCACTCCTGTCCTATCAGACTCCGGCATGAAAACAGAGAGGAGAGGGTTACAGAGCAGAGAGGAGGTAGTTACAGAGCCCTTCTGCTCCACGGGAGGTTTCTGTTTGACAGGTGTACCACCCCAGAGAACCAGCACTCAGGGAGGCAGATGAGAGTCATACATGAGTGAGGACATGCGCCCTCTAAAGGACAAGGTGAAAAAACCAAGTGAGCAACAGAAAAAATTTATTTGTGAGAGAAATATAAATGCTAGACACAAAAAAAGGATTAGGATTTTTATGGGATTTGAAACGTACTCTTTAAATCAAGTTTTTTTTTTAACCATATTTTTCTATTTTCCATTTTTTATCTATATTTTATATCAATACTTAAATTTAGCAGTTTCCATTCTGGCCACTAGGCCTAAAACTAAGCTGAGACCTTCTGTTCAGCATTTAGCTGCTGGGAGGTGTAGTTTTACAACAGCTGGAGACCCACTGTTTGCAACACACTACAGTACAGACATAACACTGGATCCACCACCATTCAAAAAAGAGATCAGCATCTCCATCCATGCTCTGTAATCTCTACAATTTATCTGAATTGTCCATTGTTGTCTATGTACATGAGTCCTACTGTAAAGCAATTACTAAATGCTGTTAAAAACAGCTAAGGCAAGATGTGCCCATAATAATGCATTAAAAATTCTGTTAAAAATATGAAAAAAATCTAGGCAACACATTTCCTTTAAGATCTACTGTGTATGACCATCTGGAGTGTTGCGGTCTTCATAAAGGGAAATTTGTACCAATTTTGTAATTACAGAAGGGATAAACTGGTTACATCTGATGTCCTGAATGGAGATCTGGAGAGGTCCGTGTATCGCTTGCCTAACAATGCATTCACGTAGCTGCCTCATTGTGGAGCATGAAGACGGGATAAGGTCAGGCAGGGTTCATAGATGGGAAGTGAAGAAAGAGAGAATGGTCAGATGTGGTCAGACGAGGGTTCACGACATCACCGGTCTCAGCAGAAGGCAGGGGAATTGTCATTCAAATGAGGTGAACCTTCAATGGCCGACCAGTCAAAAGTACAAAGAATTAAAGAGATTTGCAGAAAAAAAAGCTTTTCCTGGTTCAACGTAATGCTGTTTTCTATATCTGCCTCTTAACCTTGCGTTCTGTACATTTGTCTATTTACAAGGTCAATAACATGACTACAATATGACTATTTGCCGCTACAATGTGCTTGTACATAAAACAGCAAAGTACATTTTTATTGAGAAATATCTCCATAAGGGTAGGGTCACACGTATAGTATACGCTGCATATTTCACGTTACAGGAAATCCGCCAGGCAGTGGAAAATACGCTGCATATTCTCCCACGAAAAAGACACACAGGGCTTCCCCGTTGCAGGCCTATGTGCGCAGTAAGGTTTGGAGACAGGCCCTGTGCGCCAAGCGGACTGTGATGTGCGGGTATCCCTCCAAACCTCACTGCGCACACAGGGCTGCTCATAGAAAAATATGCTGCAGTCCCTACAGTGTGATATACACAGCGTATATGCTACATGTGCTACCTTAAAGGGGTATTCTAGGGGGAAAAAAATATTTTTTTATATCAACCGGCTCCAGAAAGTTAAACAGATTTGTAAATTACTTCTATAAAAAAATCTTAATCCTTCCAATAATTATCAGCTGCTGATGTTGAGTTGTTCTTTTCTGTTCCCTCCTCACCTCTATACAATCTACCCATCTATAGGCCCCTACTGGTGTCCTGCACAGTAAAAGTGGTTAGGTTAGTAGGTCCCCCATTAAGTAGGTTTATCAGTAGGCAGGTAGTTCACCTATTAGGTAGGTATTTTCAACAGTAGGCACAAAGCTCCCTTATTAAACAGATGTTTCCTAAAGTAGTTAGATAGTTCCCCATTTTACAGGTATGCCCCCACAGTAGTTAGATAGTTCCCCATTTTACAGGTATGCCCCCACAGTAGTTAGGTAGTTCCCCATTTTACAGGTATGCCCCCACAGTAGTTAGGTAGTTCCCCATTTTACAGGTATGCCCCCACAGTAGTTAGGTAGTTCCCCATTTTACAGGTATGCCCCCACAGTAGTTAGATAGTTCCCCATTTTACAGGTATGCCCCCACAGTAGTTAGATAGTTCCCCATTTTACAGGTATGCCCCCACAGTAGTTAGGTAGTTCCAGTATAAAGTACTTTCCCCTTCTAGAAGGCAGGTGTGGTGAGGGTGTGATGCAGAGCAGATGGAATTACCCGAGGGGCAGATGGCATTAACCCCTTGTGTTCGTGACAGCAGGGCGTGCCCTTGTGTTCGTGACAGCAGGGCATGGTTTAACCAATTCACCACCCGAAGGTAGGCCGCTGGATCCTGGAATAGGCACGGGGGCAAATAAGACTCTGACGCCAAGTTAGGGAACAACTGCAGCTTTACTGAGTCAGACAGATGTAACAGTCTATACAGCTTGGCTAGGCCCACAGAGGTGTCCAGCGACTTCTGAGACCACAGGGCTTGCTGGGACTTATGGTGGACTGGGATAATTTGCTGTAGAGCCACGATGACTTGAGACAGATTGACTTTGACTGACTTGACTGAGACTGACTATACCCCGTTTGTAGCTTACCAGGTTTTGACTTGGACCTTGGGGGAAGTGGACTTGTGGATCCGTGGCTGCGTGGTAGACTTTAGGCCTCTTCTGGACACCAGACACTCTCTGACAGAACTTGACCTTACTGCAACTCACCTAAGCAGAAAGAGAGTGAGCTACCTCCAACCAGGGCTTATATGGGGAAGACTCTGAGGGGTCCCATAGGTCACCCTGTAGGTCACATGTCACTGATACCTTTCTGGGTTATAATCACATGACAACAGGTCTTAAAGGCATAACCCATTTTATATGCAATACACTATACAACTTAATAATATACATAGGGTAGAGGTGCAGGGAGGGCCCAGGGGTCACTATATGGAGTCTGCCTGACAGGGCAGCAAGGGTACAGGGGTGCAACTCCTGTACTGGGCCACCACACAGGTATGTCCTTATATAGATACTGCGACCCCCCAGTAGGCAGTTATTTCCTTAGGAAAGCAGTTCTCAACCCATAGGCAGTGTTGTCCTTAGGTTGGCACGTCGATCCCCACCTCCCACAGTAAGTAGGTACTTCCTTAGGTAGGTACTCCCACCCAAGTAGGCAGGTTGCTATCAGTTAGGTAGTCCTGATCTCTAGTAAATAGGTATGTCCTTAAGTAGGTAGGAATGTATCACGGACGTCATTAGTGTATGCTCTGTATTGGGGCAGAGGTCACAATTTGCTCTCAGTGTAGACTGCAGGTTCCATGTTGCCTGTGGCCTACACTAACAGCTTTCAACTGTATGCGAGTGTACACACACTGACAAAAGTGTCACTCATTCGCATAGGGATCTGGGACAAGTGTTCTGGATATTTTGTTAGCGAGCAAGCACCAAAGTGTATTATAATGGGAGTGGTAGCCAACACCATGCTCATTATAATGCTCTCAATGACATGAATATTATCATATTGCTTATTACTTTCATCTTCCATGTCTGTATCAATAGGAAAACTGGGTGTTCAAGGCCTTCCCTTGTTCTCATAAATAAACAGATGCACATTGGCTTTTTTATCATTAACTAGGGATGTGGTCACGGTCCTCCGCGGCCCACCATAAACACCATGTGGATTAGCCCTTAAGACCAGCCTCAACCATCTGCCATGTGCAGACTCATTACAGCTACCTGATAAGGGATATCAGGGTCCCTCAGTATCTAAAGAAACAAGACAGCTTGGTGGCATATACATAACAATGCCAGGACTTACTTTATGCTAATGTACCTTATTAGAAGAAATCCCCTTTCTATGACTAGTGTTCACCATACATTGGGACTGGCTAATCTCTGAGTATGAGGACTCGCTGTGAAATACACCGCTCAAAAAAATAAAGGGGACACTTAAACAACACAATGTAACTCCAAGTCAATCCCACTTCTGTGAAATCACACTGTCCACTCAGGAAGCAACACTGATTGACAATCAATTTCACATGCTGTTGTGCAAATGGAACAGACAGGTGGAAATTATAGGCAATTAGCAAGACACCCCCAATAAAGGAGTAGTTGTGCAGGTGGTGACCACAGACCACTTCTCAGTTCCTATGCTTCCTGGCTGATGTTTTGGTCACTTTTGAATGCTGGCAGTGCTTTCACTCTAGTGGTAGCATGAGACGGAGTCTACAAGTAGCTCAGGTAGTGCAGCTCATCCAGGATGGCACATCAATGTGAGCTGTGGCAAGAAGGTTTGCTGTGTCTGTCAGCGTAGTGTCCAGAGAATTGAGGCGCCACTAGGAGACAGGCCAGTACATCAGGAGACGTGGAGGAGGCCGTAGGAGGGCAACAATCCAGCAGCAGGACCGCTACCTCCACCTTTGTGCAAGGAGGAGCACTGCCAGAGCCGTGCAAAATGACCTTCAGCAGGCCACAAATGTGCATGTGTCCACTCAAACGGTCAGAAACAGACTCCACGAGGGTGGTATGAGGACCCGACGTCCACAGGTGGGGGTTGTGCTTACAGCTTAAAGGGTACTCCAGTGGAAAACTTTTTTTTTTTTAAATCAACTGGTGGCAGAAAGTTAAACAGATTTGTAAATTTCTTCTATTAAAATTACTTCTATTTAGGGTCTGTATACTACAGAGGAAATGGTTTTCTTTTTGGAACACGGAGCTCTCTGCTGACTTTAGGAACTGTCCAGAGCAGCATATGTTTGCTATGGGGATTTTCTCCTATTCTGGACAGTTCTTAAAATGGACAGAGATGTCAGCAGAGAGCCCTGTGGTCATGATGTCAGCAGAGAGCTCTGTGTTCCAAAAAGAAAACCATTTTCTCTGTAGTATTCAGCAGCTAATAAGTACTGGAAGGATTAAGATTTTTTAATAGAAGTAATTTACAAATCTGTTAAACTTTCTGGCACCAGTTGATGAAAAAAAAAAAAAGGTTTTCCATGGGAGTACCCCTTTAACACCTTGCAGGACGTTTGGCATTTGCCAAAGAACACCAAGATTGGCAAATTCGCCACTGGTGCCCAGTGCTCTTCACAGATGAAAGCAGGTTCACACTGAGCACATGTGACAGACATGACAGAGTCAGGAGACACCGTGGAGAATGTTCAGCTGCCTGCAACATCCTCCAGCATGACCGGTTTAGCAGTGGGTCAGTGTGTGGGGTGGCATTTCTTTGGGGGCCGGACAGCCCTCCATCTTCTTGCCAGAGGTAGCCTGACTGCCATTAGGTACCGAAATGAGATCGTCAGACGCCTTGTGAGACCATATGCTGGTGCGGTTGGCCCTGGGTTCCTCCTAATGCAAGTCAATGGTAGACCTCATGTGGCTGGAGTGTGTCAGCAGTTCCTGCAAGAGGAAGGCATTGATGCTATGGACTGGACCGCCCGTTCCCCAGACCTGAATCCGATTGAGCGCATCAGGGACATCATGTGTCGCTCCATCCACCACAGACTGTCCAGGAGTTGGCGGATGCTTTAGTCCAGGTCTGGGAGGACATCCCTCAGGAGACCATCCTCCACCTCATCAGGAGCATGCCCAGGCATTGTAGGGAGGTCATACAGGCATGTGGAGGCCACACACACTACTGAGACTCATTTTGACTTGTATTAAGGACATTACATCAAAGTTGGATCAGCCTGTAGTGGGGTTTTTCACTTTGATTTTGAATGTGACTCCATATCCAGACCTCCATGGGTTGATAAATTTGATTTCCATTGATAATTTTTGTGATTTTGTTGTCAGCACATTCATCTATGTAAAGACAAAAGTATTTCATACGATAAGTTCATTCATTCAGATCTAGGATGTGTTATCTTAGTGTTCCCTTTATTTTTTTGAGCAGTGCATAATGTATAACAAAGGGCTGAAAACTAGAGATGAGCGAACTTACAGTAAATTTGATTCGTCACGAACTTCTCAGCTCGGCGGTTGCTGACTTTTCCTGCATAAATTAGTTCAGCTTTCCGGTGCTCCGGTGGGCTGGAAAAGGTGGATACAGTCCTAGGAAAGAGTCTCCTAGGACTGTATCCACCTTTTCCAGCCCACGGGAGCACCTGAAAGCTGAACTAATTTATGCAGGAAAAGTCAGCAACCGCCGAGCCGAGAAGTTCGTGACAAATCGAATTTACTGTAAGTTCGCTCATCTCTACTGAAAACATATAAACGCAATGAACTAGAAAAAAAGGGCATAAAACATGCCTTTGTGTACAAAAGATACATAAACTATAGCTAAAAAGGCATAATAAAGCAACACTATATGACACTACAATGTGTTACCAGTGTTTCGCAACCAGGGTGCCTCCAGCTGTTGCAAAACTACAACTCCAGGACAGCCAACAGCACATGTTTGCCTAATGAAGTCTAAAGGCACATCTGTGTATACCATGCAAGACATGTTTCAGGTGTATAGTCTGGCAGTACATCACAAACATGGTGATCATATAATCTTACCCATGGTAAAAATATCAGAGAAATACAAAGAATATTGGGGGAGATTTATCAAAACCTGTGTAGAGGAAGAGTGGTGCAGTTGCCCATAGCAACCAATCAGATTGTTTCTTAAATTTTTCACAGGCCTCTTTAAAAATGAAAGAAGCAATCTGATTGGTTGCTATGGGTAACTGCACCACTCTTCCTCTACACAGGTTTTGAGAAATCTCCCCCATTGCTTTTCATTTATATTTTTTGATAGGAAGGAAAACTGTCACCACATGCACAACGCTCAGCGCTGCGCAATTGAAGAGCCGGGCGGGGTCGTCTTTATAATGATTACATGGGAAATGTTTTTACAAGTCTGTGTAGGTTTGCAAACATAGTTTGAGGTCAGATCCCAAGTTATCCTTGTATGACCCAGCTCCTGCCAAGTGTGCTATGGTCTTGTCATATGTTACTTAGGATGAAAGCCATTATCAATTAGAATGTGCAGAACGACAACTCAGGATGTTAAAAACATCAACCAAGAATTGTGCCTCTAGGGCTGTTTCCACTTTTTTTTTTTTGTGTGCAAAAACACACCCAAAAAACACCCCACACCCAAAAAACACCGTGGCCAGATCTTAGCTACAAGTCAATAGGGATCATGAAAGCCATACCCACTTGGCCTTTTTTCCTTTGGTTTCACTCTCTTTTTCTGGCTTTTTCTGCAGTTTTGGGCTCAGTGGCATTTTTACAAAATAGTTTCTTTATTTTTTTTCCACCTGTAGAAAAAAAAGCAATAGTCTCAACATGTTACAAACACCATGTGGGTTTTGAATTAGCAGTTTTTGTCATTTTTTCTCTCATGTTTTGCATTTTTTGTGCAGTTTTGGAAGTTTTCCTAATAAAACTATATATACATATTACTACACTATATATTACACACTGTACTACACTATATATTATACACTATATATTACATACTGTACTACACTATATATTATACACTACACTATATATTACACACTGTACTACACTATATATTATTCACTACACTATATATTACACACTGTACTACACTATATATTATACACTACACTATATATTACACACTGTACTACACTATATATTACATACTGCACTACACTATATATTACATACTGTACTACACATATATTACATACTGCACTACACTATATATTATATACTGCACTACACTATATATTACACACTGTACTACATTATATATTATACACTACACTATATATTACACACTGTACTACACTATATATTACATACTGCACTACACTATATATTACACACTGTACTACACTATATATTACACACTGTACTACACTATATATTATACACTACACTATATATTACACACTGTACTACACTATATATTATACACTACACTATATATTACACACTGTACTACACTATATATTACACACTGTACTACACTATATATTACATACTGCACTACACTATATATTACACACTGTACTACACTATATATTACACACTGTACTACACTATATATTACATACTGCACTACACTATATATTACATACTGCACTACACTATATATTACACACTGTACTACACTATATATTACATACTGCACTACACTATATATTACACACTGTACTACACTATATATTACACACTGTACTACACTATATATTACATACTGCACTACACTATATATTACACACTGTACTACACTATATATTACACACTGTACTACACTATATATTACACACTGTACTACACTATATATTATACACTACACTATATATTACACACTGTACTACACTATATATTATACACTACACTATATATTACACACTGTACTACACTATATATTACATACTGCACTACACTATATATTACACACTGTACTACACTATATATTACACACTGTACTACACTATATATTACATACTGCACTACACCATATATTACATACTGCACTACACTATATATTACACACTGTACTACACTATATATTACACACTGTACTACACTATATATTATACACTACACTATATATTACATACTGCACTACACTATATATTACACACTGTACTACACTATATATTACACACTGTACTACACTATATATTTTATACTGCACTACACTATATATTACACACTGTACTACACTATATATTACACACGGTACTACGCTATATATTATATACTGCACTACACTATATATTACATACTGCACTACACTATATATTACACACTGTACTACACTATATATTACATACTGCACTACACTATATATTACACACTGCACTACACTATATATTACATACTGCACTCCAAAATATATTACACACTGTACTACACTATATATTACATACTGCACTACACTATATATTACACACTTTACTACACTATATATTACATACTGTTTTGAATTAGCAGTTTTTGTCATTTTTTCTCTCATGTTTTGCATTTTTTGTGCAGTTTTGGAAGTTTTCCTAATAAAACAAAAGTGGAAGAGAGGCAGCGGCAGCCATCATATATGGTATACAAGATGTATCAAAAAGACACATTTTTTGAAATTCTAAATAGCTATATTATATATTACACACTGTACTACACTATATATTACACACTGTACTACACTATATATTATATACTGCACTACATTATATATTACATATTGTACTACACTATATATTACATACTGCACTACACTATATATTACACACTGTACTACACTATATATTATATACTGCACTACACTATATATTACACACTGTACTACACTATATATTACACACTGTACTACACTATATATTATATACTACACTACACTATATATTACACACTGTACTACACTATATATTACACACTGTACTACACTATATATTACATACTGCACTACACTATATATTACACACTGTACTACACTATATATTACATACTGCACTACACTATATATTACACACTGTACTGTACTACACTATATATTACATACTGCACTACACTATATATTACATACTGCACTCCAAAATATATTACACACTGTACTACACTATATATTACATACTGCACTACACTATATATTACACACTTTACTACACTATATATTACATACTGTACTACACTATATGTTACACACTGTACTACACTATATATTACACAGTGTACTACACTTTATATTATATACTGCACTAAACTATATATTACACACTGTACTACACTATTTATTACACACTGCACTACACTATATATTACACACTGTACTACACTATATATTACATACTGCACTACACTATATATTACACACTGTACTACACTATATATTACATACTGCACTACACTATATATTACACACTGTACTACACTATATATTACATACTGCACTACACTATATATTACACACTGTACTACACTATATATTACATACTGCACTACACTATATATTACATACTGTACTACACATATATTACATACTGCACTACACTATATATTATATACTGCACTACACTATATATTACACACTGTACTACACTATATATTACACACTGTACTACTCTATATATTATATACTGCATTACACTATATATTACACACTGTACTACACTATATATTACATACTGCACTACACTATATATTACACACTGCACTACACTATATATTACACACTGTACTACACTATATATTACATACTGCACTACACTATATATTACACACTGTACTACACTATATATTACACACTGTACTACACTATATATTACTCTGTACTACACTATATATTACATACTGCACTACACTATATATTACATACTGTACTACACTATATACTACATACTGCACTACACTATATATTACACACTGTACTACACTATATATTATATACTGCACTACACTATATATTACACACTGTACTACACTATATATTACATACTGCACTACACTATATATTGCATACTGCACTACACTATATATTACACACTGCACTACACTATATATTACACACTGTACTACACCATATATTACATACTGCACTACACTGTATATTACACACTGTACTACACTATATATTACATACTGCACTACACTATACTATATATTACATACTGTACTACACATATATTACATACTGCACTACACTATATATTACATACTGCACTACACTATATATTACACACTGTACTACACTATATATTACATACTGCACTACACTATATATTGCATACTGTACTACACTATATATTACATACTGCACTACACTATATATTACACACTGTACTACACTATATATTACACACTGTACTACACTATATATTACATACTGCACTACACTATATATTACACACTGTACTACACTATATATTACATACTGCACTACACTATATATTACACACTGTACTACACTATATATTACACACTGTACTACACTATATATTATATACTGGACTACACTATATATTACACACTGTACTACACTATATATTACACACTGTACTACACTATATATTACACACTGTACTACACTATATATTATATACTGCACTACACTATATATTACACACTGTACTACACTATATATTACACACTGTACTACACTATATATTACACACTGTACTACACTATATATTATATACTGCACTACACTATATATTACACACTGTACTACACTATATATTACACACTGTACTACACTATATATTATATACTACACTACACTATATATTACACACTGTACTACACTATATATTACACACTGTACTACACTATATATTACATTCTGCACTACACTATATATTACACACTGTACTACACTATATATTACATACTGCACTACACTATATATTACACACTGTACTGTACTATACTATATATTATATACTGCACTACACTATATATTACATATTGTACTACACTATATATTACATACTGCACTACACTATATATTACACACTGTACTACACTATATATTATATACTGCACTACACTATATATTACACACTGTACTACACTATATATTACACACTGTACTACACTATATATTATATACTACACTACACTATATATTACACACTGTACTACACTATATATTACACACTGTACTACACTATATATTACATACTGCACTACACTATATATTACACACTGTACTACACTATATATTACATACTGCACTACACTATATATTACACACTGTACTGTACTACACTATATATTACATACTGCACTACACTATATATTACACACTGTACTACACTATATATTACATACTGCACTACACTATATATTACACACTGTACTACACTATATATTACATACTGCACTACACTATATATTACACACTGTACTACACTATATATTACACACTGTACTACACTATATATTACATATTGCACTACACTATATATTACACACTGTACTACACTATATATTACATACTGCACTACACTATATATTACACACTGTACTACACTATATATTACACACTGTACTACACTATATATTATACACTACACTATATATTACATACTGCACTACACTATATATTACACACTGTACTACACTATATATTATATACTGCACTACACTATATATTACACACTGTACTACACTATATATTACACACGGTACTACGCTATATATTATATACTGCACTACACTATATATTACATACTGCACTACACTATATATTACACACTGTACTACACTATATATTACACACTGTACTACACTATATATTACATACTGCACTACACTATATATTACACACTGTACTACACTATATATTACACACTGTACTACACTATATATTACACACTGCACTACACTATATATTACATACTGCACTACACTATATATTACATACTGTACTCCAAAATATATTACACACTGTACTACACTATATATTACATACTGCACTACACTATATATTACACACTTTACTACACTATATATTACATACTGTACTACACTATATGTTACACACTGTACTACACTATATATTACACAGTGTACTACACTTTATATTATATACTGCACTAAACTATATATTACACACTGTACTACACTATTTATTACATACTGCACTACACTATATATTACACACTGTACTACACTATATATTACATACTGCACTACACTATATATTACACACTGTACTACACTATATATTACATACTGCACTACACTATATATTACACACTGTACTACACTATATATTACATACTGCACTACACTATATATTACATACTGTACTACACATATATTACATACTGCACTACACTATATATTATATACTGCACTACACTATATATTACACACTGTACTACACTATATATTACACACTGTACTACACTATATATTATATACTGCATTACACTATATATTACACACTGTACTACACTATATATTTCATACTGCACTACACTATATATTACACACTGCACTACACTATATATTACACACTGTACTACACTATATATTACATACTGCACTACACTATATATTACACACTGTACTACACTATATATTACACACTGTACTACACTATATATTACACACTGTACTACACTATATATTACATACTGCACTACACTATATATTACATACTGTACTACACTATATACTACATACTGCACTACACTATATATTACACACTGTACTACACTATATATTATATACTGCACTACACTATATATTACACACTGTACTACACTATATATTACATACTGCACTACACTATATATTGCATACTGCACTACACTATATATTACACACTGCACTACACCATATATTACACACTGTACTACACCATATATTACATACTGCACTACACTATATATTACACACTGTACTACACTATATATTACATACTGTACTACACTATATATTATACACTACACTATATATTACACACTGTACTACACTATATATTATACACTACACTATATATATTACACACTGCACTATATATTATACACTATATATTACATACTGCACTACACTATATATTACATACTGTACTACACATATATTACATACTGCACTACACTATATATTACATACTGCACTACACTATATATTACACACTGTACTACACTATATATTACATACTGCACTACACTATATATTGCATACTGTACTACACTATATATTACATACTGCACTACACTATATATTACACACTGTACTACACTATATATTACACACTGTACTACACTATATATTACACACTGTACTACACTATATATTACATACTGCACTACACTATATATTACACACTGTACTACACTATATATTACATACTGCACTACACTATATATTACACACTGTACTACACTATATATTACACACTGTACTACACTATATATTATATACTGCACTACACTATATATTACACACTGTACTACACTATATATTACACACTGTACTACACTATATATTACACACTGTACTACACTATATATTATATACTGCACTACACTATATATTACACACTGTACTACACTATATATTACACACAGTACTACACTATATATTACACACTGTACTACACTATATATTATATACTGCACTACACTATATATTACACACTGTACTACACTATATATTACACACTGTACTACACTATATATTATATACTACACTACACTATATATTACACACTGTACTACACTATATATTACACACTGTACTACACTATATATTACATACTGCACTACACTATATATTACACACTGTACTACACTATATATTACATACTGCACTACACTATATATTACACACTGTACTGTACTACACTATATATTACATACTGCACTACACTATATATTACACACTGTACTACACTATATATTACATACTGCACTACACTATATATTACACACTGTACTACACTATATATTACACACTGTACTACACTATATATTACATATTGCACTACACTATATATTACACACTGTACTACACTATATATTACATACTGTACTACACTATATATTACATACTGCACTACACTATATATTACATACTGTACTACACATATATTACATACTGCACTACACTATATATTATATACTGCACTACACTATATATTACATACTGTACTACACTATATATTACATACTGTACTACACTATATATTACATACTGTACTACACTATATATTACATACTGCACTACACTATATATTACATACTGCACTACACTATATATTACACACTGTACTACACTATATATTATATACTGCACTACACTATATATTACATACTGTACTACACTATACATTACACACTGTACTACACTATATTTTACACACTGTACTACACTATATATTACATACTGTACTACACTATATATTACATACTGCACTACACTATATATTACACACTGTACTACACTATATATTACACACTGTACTACACTATATATTATATACTGCACTACACTATATATTACATACTGTACTACACTATACATTACACACTGTACTACACTATATATTACACACTGTACTACACTATATATTACATACTGTACTACACTATATATTACATACTGCACTACACTATATATTACATACTGCACTACACTATATATTACACACTGTATTACACTATATATTACACACTGTACTACACTATATATTATATACTGCACTACACTATATATTACATACTGTACTACACTATACATTACACACTGTACTACACTATATATTACATACTGTACTACACTATATATTACATACTGCACTACACTATATATTACACACTGTTCTACACTATATATTACATACTGCACTACACTATATATTATACACTACACTATATATATTACACACTGCACTACACTATATATTTTACACTACACTATATATATTACACACTGCACTATATATTATACACTACACTATATATATTACACACTGCACTATATATTATACACTACACTATATATATTACACACTACACTATATATTATACACTACACTATATATATTACTCACTGCACTATATATTATACACTACACTATATATATTACACACTACGCTATATATTATACACTACACTATATATATTACACACTGCACTACATATTATACACTACACTATATATATTACACACTGCACTATATATTATACACTACACTATATATATTACACACTGCACTATATATTATACACCACACTATATATATTACACACTGCACTATATATTATACACTACACTATATATATTACACACTGCACTATATATTATACACTACACTATATATATTACACACTGCACTATATATTATACACTACACTATATATATTACACACTGCACTATATATTATACACTACACTATATATATTACACACTGCACTATATATTATACACTACACTATATATATTACACACTGCACTATATATTATACACTACTCTATATATATATTACACACTGCACTATATATTATACACTACACTATATATATTACACAATGCACTATATTTTATACACTACACTATATATATTACACACTGCACTATATATTATACACTACACTATATATATTACACACTGCACTATATATTATACACTACACTATATATATTACACACTGCACTATATATTATACACTACACTATATATATTACACACTGCACTATATATTATACACTACTCTATATATATATTACACACTGCACTATATATTATACACTACACTATATATATTACACAATGCACTATATATTATACACTACACTATATATATTACACACTGCACTATATATTATACACTACACTATATATATTACACAATGCACTATATTTTATACACTACACTATACATAGCTTGCTGCACCACACTAGAGTGTGAGAACAAGGGGAAAGGGAATGCCATCTAACCAAATGTAACAAGAGATGTGTGTCCCCAACATTGATACAATGTGCTATAAAGCAGGATACAACACATCAGCAAGCTCAGGGATTTCACACAGAGGCAGGAAACACAGTCCTGTTCTGCTTATATTACATAATGTTCCAGACAAAAGATGTGAATCTCAGCTGTTTGCTGTAAACTTGGCACGGCGCGGTGTCACCTGACCTCTGCACCAATTTTCACACCTTGCTGTCCTCATTTTCTGTATTACCCAGAATCCCACTGGAACCCAGCCAAGGCATCCCTGCTTCTTTCAGCAATCACAGCTCACTATTTCATGGCAGGCATTTTCCTTAGATGTTTAAGCTCCATTTAAGTATCATCATGTCGCACATGCATACAGATGGAAGAATATATCATCATCTGCCGTGTCATGTTGTGCGAGGATGACTAAACATTAAAGGGAAACTGTCAGCCTGTTCACACACACTAAATCAATACACTGGGTTATAGTGGGGGTGAACAGGAGTCCAACAAGGGGTCACTTACTTACATATGTCCAGTAGGTCCTGAGATATGTCCCCCAGAAGATCCTCTGATAAATTCAGTGAATCACGCACAGGGGGCGGGGCTTTGACAACTCAATTTACATATCCATTGTCTGTGACTCCACATCCCATAGACTTGCATTGAGGGGGAGGGGTGTGACATCACGAGAGGGCGGGGCCGTGACATCACAATACTCCGGCCCCCATATTGCCCGTCATCAGGCACGGAGCGAAGTTTGCTCAGTGTAGCAGATGACACAGGGTGCTACAGGAGAAATCACGAGGGTCCCCAGCAGCAGGACCCCGCAATCAGACATTGTATCCCCGAATCTTTGGATGGGGGATAAGATGTCTAGGGGCAAAGTACCCCATTAATTCCACTCAGATGACCACTGAGAGATCTAGCAGTGGGACACCTTGTAATCTTTGCTTATGATCACGTGAAATTCCTAACACAAAGGGATTGTCCAAAGTGGACAACTTCCTTAAGAACTATGATACACTGTTTGCTCCACAACCCTATATGGACTGGGCCAGGCTTGGAGCACCTGACGTGTGCAGACTCTAAGAATAAGCAGCAATGTTATATGCATTGCGGTTTACTCACTACATTTGCTATGCCAGGTGCTTTGTAATGTTATCTGAGTGGCCTGCTATGCAGTGTATACTTTGCCAGTCAGTATACAGGAGAATGGACTTCTGCCCTTGGCAATGCCAGGAGCTTCGTCTCCTGTACTCTAAATAGCCCAGAGGTAAGCGGTTCTGCTGTATGCATTGCTACTTACACTCAACAGGACATTTGCTGTGCCAGGCACTCAGCACCTAGCACAGCGAATGAATCCAGCTGCTCAGTGTCCTATGCAGAAACAGGGACTCCTGCCTGTGACAGGAGTCCCTGCTCCTATACTGGCACATACAAATATTATTCAAAATTCCAAACCAAATTAAATCTAATGGATGATTTGAGGGACATGAGATATAAACAACAAAAGCAGTATGGGGATATGATGCTTCTTTGACTGTGACATGTAGAAAAATGGGCAGCAAGGGGGTAGATTCTGTCTGCCATCTATGAGCAACCATTAGTCTGTGCCACGTTCTTGGAGTTGGGTGGCCTACCATTTAACCAATATCTATCATATAACCATGACCAAAATAAAATATAACTAGGCTTTTCATGATATAACTTTTGATGATAGACAGATAGATAGATAGATAGATGAATAGATAGATAAATAGATAGATGACTAGATACATAGATAAAGCATATAGAGAAAAAAGAGAAAAAGAGGGGAATTTGCTCCCCTAGTGAAGGACGTTAGGGGTAAAGTTTACACGTATTTTCGGTTAAACTCACCGGAGGATGTTGCGCTCAGAGCACAACACCTAAAGTGCTTGGTATGGTAGTAATTGCCAGGTCCGCAGCCTCAGTCCTCTGGAGTCAGGCAAGCTGTCCCAGTATAGTATAGTAGTAAGTGTAGTGGAAAAATTGGACCAATCTTGGCGCTGGCACTCTGGATAAGGTAAGTCAGGAGGATATCTGTATTCTTTTTAAAGGGCTTTATTTGGGGTTCATAAGCTACGCATTTCTGGTCCGAACCGGACCCTTCATCAGGCTGATTGTATCTCAGCCTGATGAAGGGTCCGGTTCGGACCAGAAACGCGTAGCTTATGTACCCCAAATAAAGCCCTTTAAAAAGAATACAGATATCCTCCTGACTTACCTTATCCAGAGTTCCAGCCCCAAGATCGGTCCAATTTTTCCACTACACTTGCTACTAGATCCATAGATAGATATGAGATAGATAGATAGATAGATAGATATGAGATAGATAGAAAACATCAGATCCATTGAACTTCACATTGCATGTTGGGCGGCATTCATTCAATGGCAATCCACAGCTGCCAAGGTTGTGAACAGCCCTGGGTGGCAATGTACTAGATATGACTATAGATAGAAACAAGGCAAGAGGAGACTGACATACAGTAAGACAAAAGGGCACTCATATTATGACAAAAGAGGCAAACAAAAGAGGTAACGACAGAGAAAGCTACTGCAGGCCAGAGGGAAGCTAGATAACAGTGGGAATTACAAGTGGTGAGAGACAAGGATCAGGGCACAAGGGAACAAGGATCCCTGTCTGCTAACCTGATGACTATTGGGAACACATAATGCACATTTGACATTATTTTCACAGTTCAAGCTTTTTTGGATTATAGAATACACACTGAGAACAACGTTATTCTTAAACTGGAATGAATTTCCACAATTAAAAACTAAACATTTTCATTCTTATTCTTATTATTATTACATTCTCCAAAAAGCAAAAAAACTATTATATGAAGAAATATTAACATACATGAAAACACTGTAGTGGCCAAATCCCAGGATATCGGGAGGAGAACATTGTTTATCGGCGCTAACATGATAAAACTCAGTTAACCCATATTGTGCGGGATTAACAAGAATGTTAAAAAAAAGAAAATGATTTATTTCAATTGGCAAATAGAAATATAGAAACATAGAATGTGTCGGCAGATAAGAACAATTTGGCCCATCTAGTCTGTCCAATATTCTGAATCCTATCTATAGTCCTGGGCCCTATCTTATATGAAGAATAACCTTATACTTATCCCATGCATACTAAGGGTATGTTCACACTGAGGAATTGGGGCGGAAATCAAGCAGAAATTTCCTGCCTCAAAATATTGTTACTTTTCCACAAGAACTCACAGAGATTTCACGCGGAATTTAGCGCGGAATTGGTGCAGAATTCGAGCGGAATTCCACACGCGGAAATGAAAATTTCAAGTGGAGGAGGAGAAGAGTATAATATATATATATCTAATCCTCTTTTTTTTTTTTTTCATGCGGAAATTCCGCGCCAATTCCGTACCGATTCCGCGTGAATTCTGCGCCATTTCCGTGCCAATTCTGCGGCAATTCCGCGTGGAAATGATTCTGACTGAAAAAAAAAATTAACATTGATCTCTATGGGAGTAAGACGCTGGTTCTGCCTGAAAGAAAGAACATGTTCTTTCTTCAAGCGGAACAGACTTCCTAATCCTTCCTTTTTTAAGGTCAGATTTGCATCAATAAATCCTATTCTACTCCCAATATCCTGGGAATAGGTCTTTGCAGAAGTTGGGACAGAAGACCCTTCTGTACTAATGCTGGCTGCACCCAATTATTTATTTTATTAGGCAAAGAGTGGTGTTGTGTCCACAGCACAACACAGTCACAGTAAGGTGAGCATACATCTACACCTACAGCAGGGGTCAAGTCCTAGGGAAAAAAGTGTGGGAACTCACCCATGATTTCCACTCAAGAGCTAGTCCTGCAGGACTCCTGCTAATGGGAACTGTGTTCCTGCTCTGGGAAGAGTGCAGGAACTCCGATCCTGTGCGTTCCTGCAGGACTTGAGCCCTGACCTACATGCACCCTGCATACTATCCCTGGGTCCACTGAGATAACAGAAGGAGTCTGACAAAACTGGATGACTATCCCTGTAGAATATCTGGTATCTTGCAACGTAATATTGGGCCCAACATGAACTCATTCTCCAGCTACAGAAACATGTTCACATTGATTGTTAGCTCTGCTGTCATCATTGTATACATGGGCCATATTATAACAAATTACTTGCTTAAAGGGGTATTCCGGGCAAAAGTATTTTATCCCCTATTCAAAGGATAGGGGATAAGATGTCTCATCACGGGGGGCCCGCTGCTGGGACCCCCCGCAATTTCCCTGCAGCACCCGCATTCTATGCGGGTGCTGAATCTCCAGTTTTGGAAACCTCCGGGTTTCCGGGACTGGGGACGTGACGTCATGCCACGCCCCCTCCATTCATGTCTATGGGAGGGGGCGTGCCCCCTCCCATAGACATGAATGGAGGGGGCGTGGCATGACATCACGTCCCCAGTCCCGGAAACCCGGAGGTTTCCGAAACTAGAGACGCAGCTCCAGCAGCGGGTACTGCAGGGAGATCACGGGGGGTCTCAGCAGCACCCCCCACCGTGATGAAACATCTTATCCCCTAACCTTATGATAGGGAATAAAATGTTTTTGCCCGGAATAACCCTTTAATGTGTCTTGTTGTCACTAGCCTATGTTATAATGTCAGAATTCTGACCCACTGAATCTCCCATATACAGCTAGAACCGTAAGGCTAGGTTCACACTGCAGAATATCCAGCCAGATATTGCAATTTCTAAGCGGAATTACATTTGGAAATTCCACATTGTGACCCTAGCCTAAGGGTCTATTCACACGGCAGATTTTCCGCTTGCGGAATTCCCCCTTAAATTAAAGCCCATTGACTTCCATGGGATTCCGCACTCCCATTCACACTTCTGAATTTCCGCTTTAATTTGCGGCGGAAATCTGCCATGTGAATAGATCCTAAGAAACAAACACACACACACTAGCCATCCGGCTGCAGCACCGCCCAGCTCATCAATATTCCTCCCCTCCCTCTCCCTCTTCATTACAGAGTGGGGAGAAGAGGGAGAGGCGGAGGGAGGGGGAGGAATATTGATGAGCTGGGCGGCCTTGCAGCCGCTGATGTCAGAGTGCCAGTTACCCCGCCTGTGCCAGTTAGCACCTGATCAGCCAGTACCACTGGTTAGTGCAGGGGAAGCAAGCTGACAGTTTTCTTTTATATGGGTTTCACTACTATAGCCCTTTTTTATGCTGTACTCTGTTACTTATCGTAATAGTGATAAGCACTGAAAAGAGCATCTCCAGCTTTGGTAGACTTGTTATGATCATAAATGATACTCACCTTAATAGGCACCAGGTAATACCATGTTTGTGATCACCTGCAGACTCTCCCAGGAATATAATCTAGGCATTTTGGCAGCTAGACCTGCTGTGATCATCTGATCACTGGCCAGAAGGCTTTTCTGAAAAGGACTTGCCCTACATGCTGTAGGTACTATTAATATTGATATACAGGTAGTAGAAATATTACTAATACAATGACACAGGTCCCACTAATATAGTGACATAGATATTACTAATACAATGATACAGGTCCCACTAATATAGTGACAGATATTACTAATACAATGATACAGGTCCCACTAATATAGTGACATAGATATTACTAATACAATGATACAGGTCCCACTAATATAGTGACATAGATATTACTAATACAATGATACAGGTCCCACTAACTGTCGGTGCTATTAATATATAGTCACTACAATATGAGCGGGCTCAGCAACATCAGTTAGGGTGGGTTCACACTACGTTTTCTCCAATACGGGAGTGCATACAGCAGGGGGGAGCTGAAACCTCTCGCTCCCGTATGCCTTCGTATGCGGTCCCGTATGTCATTCATTTCAATGAGCCGTCCGGAGTGAAACGTTCGGTCCGGTCGGCTCATTTTTGCGCCGTATGCGCTTTTCCCCCGGACCTAAAACTCAACCACGGTTTGAGGTCCGGTCGTATTTTTTATGTACTGACTTAAAGGGGTATTTCAGGAAGAAAAAAAAAATTATATCAACTAGCTCCAGAAAGTTAAACAAATTTGTAAATTACTTCTATAAAAAAAATCTTAATCCTTCCAATAATTATCTGCTCCTGAAGTTGAGTTGTTCTTTTCTGTCTGGCAACAGTGCTCTCTGCTGACATCCCTGCTTGTCTCGGGAACTGCACAGAGTAGAAGAGGTTTGCTATGGGGATTTCTTTCTACCCTGGACAGTTCCCGAGACAGGTGTCATCAGATAGCACTTGGACAGAAAATAACAACTCAACTTCAGCAGCTCATAAGTACTGAAAGGATTAAGATTTTTTTACAGAAGTAATTTACAAATCTGTTTAACTTTCTGGAGCCACTTGAGATATATAAAAAAAAAGTTTTTTTTCCTGGATAACCCCTTTAAGAGCACCGTACTACTATTATGGTGACATACTGTAGGTACTACTAATAAACTGACATAGGTAGTAATAATATAGTGAAATACTGTAGGCACTACTAATTTACTGACCTAGGTACTACTAATATAGTGACATACTGTACGTATTATTTATATAATGACAGGTACATTGCACTACTGATATGGTGACATACTGTAGGTATTACTAATATACTGACATAGGTACTACTAATATAGTGAAATACTGTAGGTACTACTAATATACTGACATAGGTACTATTAATATAGTGAAATACTGTAGGTACTACTAATATACTGACATAGGTACTACTAATATAGTGAAATACTGTAGGTACTACTAATATACTGACATAGGTACTATTAATATAGTGAAATACTGTAGGCACTACTAATTTACTGACCTAGGTACTACTAATATAGTGACATACTGTAGGTATTATTTATATAATGACAGGTACATTGCACTACTGATATGGTGACATACTGTAGGTATTACTAATATACTGACATGGGTACTACTAATATAGTGAAATACTGTAGGTACTACTAATATACTGACATAGGTACTACTAATATAGTGAAATATTGTAGGTACTACTAATATACTGACATAGGTACTACTAATATAGTGAAATGCTGTAGGTACCACTAATATACTGACTTAGGTACTACTAATATAGTGAAATACTGTAGATATTATTTATATAATGACAGGTACATTGTACTACTGATATGGTGACATACTGTAGGTACTACTAATATACTGACATAGGTACTACTAATATAATGAAATACTGTAGGTACTACTAACATACTGACATAGGTACTACTAATATAGTGAAATACTGTAGGTACTACTAATATACTGACTTAGGTACTACTAATATAGTGAAATACTGTAGATATTATTTATATAATGACAGGTACATTGTACTACTGATATGGTGACATACTGTAGGTACTACTAATATGCTGACATAGGTACTACTAATATAATGAAATACTGTAGGTACTACTAACATACTGACATAGGTACTACTAATATAGTGAAATACTGTAGGTACTACTAATATACTGACATAGGTCCTACTAATATAGTGAAATACTGTAGGTATTATTTATATAATGACAGGTACATTGTACTACTGATATGGTGACATACTGTAGGTACTACTAATATACTGACATAGGTCCTACTAATATAATGAAATGCTGTAGGTACTACTAATATACTGACTTAGGTACTACTAATATAGTGAAATACTGTAGGTATTATTTATATAATGACAGGTACATTGTACTACTGATATGGTGACATACTGTAGGTACTACTAATATACTGACATAGGTACTACTAATATGGTGAAATGCTGTAGGTACTACTAATATACTGACATAGGTACTACTAATATAGTGAAATACTGTAGGTACTACTAATACACTGACATAGGTACTACTAATATAGTGAAATGCTGTAGGTATTATTTATATAATGACAGGTACATTGTACTACTGATATGGTGAAATGCTGTAGGTACTACTAATATACTGACATAGGTACTACTAATATAGTGAAATGCTGTAGGTACTACTAATACACTGACATAGGTACTACTAATATAGTGAAATGCTGTAGGTATTATTTATATAATGACAGGTACATTGTACTACTGATATGGTAACATACTGTAGGTACTACTAATATACTGACATAGGTACTACTAATATAATGAAATACTGTAGGGACTACCAATATACTGACATAAGTACTACTAATATAGTGAAATACTGTAGGTACTACTAATATACTGACACAGGTACTACTAATATAGTGAAATACTGTAGGTACTACTAATATACTGACACAGGTACTACTAATATAGTGAAATACTGTAGGTACTACTAATATACTGACACAGGTACTACTAATATAGTGAAATACTGTAGGTACTACTAATATACTGACACAGGTACTACTAATATAGTGAAATACTGTAGGTACTACTAATATACTGACATAGGTACTACTAATATAGTGAAATACTGTAGGAACTACCAATATACTGACATAAGTACTGTGAATACAGTGACATACTGAAGGTATATTTAATATAATTATAAGGGTATATTGTACTACTAATATAGTGATATACTGCATTACTGATATAGTAACTTGTAACTACTATCATCTAGATTGTTTAGAACCCCTTTAAAATATAAGAATAGTAACAAAGCCAGTATTTGATAAGGTATATGTCTGGTTTGGGATTGAGTAATGTCCTTTGTATCTCTTCTTCTTCATTCATGAACATTCCCATAATACACTGGACCAGTCCGCATTCACCCTTCTTATCTACCAGGTCCACATTTCATGGTCTCTTTTCAACTTCCAAAAGGACTATCCCCCCATCGCCCACACTTCCTTGATGGTGTTGATGGCCTTCGGAAAGATAATGCTCGTTTGGCTTTTCCAGAATTGTCCTATTGTGTTCTTGGCCTGATGTTAGTAGGAAAACTCTTTCATGAGGGCTGGTTTCATGGATACCAAGCACATTCACACCCCAAACAGGCTTGACTTGTCCAATCTCCTCAGGTTCGGTGCATTCTTAATGAGTAGACATGAAATGCCCAATCTAGGACAAGTTGTGACATGTCTGAGGCCAAAACCCTACTTGTCGAAACACATTTTTTCCATTTCCTCCAAATGTATTATGAAGTGTACAAGACTTCTTCCTGAAACAGTCCATTCATACACGTAAAAGAGAACCTGCATAGGAAATAGTCAGTCTGACTTGCCAGTGTCACTTTTGCTGGTGTCGTGGAGCTACAGGTCTCAGTGTTTTTATTTACCCAGAGGTCTAGGCACGCAGGGGGCTTTAGGAAATGACCCAGAGTTTGTTGACTCTATTCCCTTGTCTACTAACTATGGTCGAACTAGCCTGGAAGACCAAGGGGGACATTTATCAAAAGCGGTGCAGAGGAAAAGTTGACCAGTTGCCCATAGCAACCAATAGGGTCGCCACCTTTCTTGGAAGAAAAAAATACCCGCCATGCTAATTTGCATAATTAATTATATATGTGTAACATCACAGGATACACATATGCAGAGGGAAATTTTGTCCTATTCTGACAACCCCTATACCTTATTTATTTCTCCTTATACGGGCCGGTATGAGGGCTCATTTTTTGCGCCCCAATCCGTAGTTTTTAACAGTACCATTATTGTTTGGATGTGATTTTTTGATTGCTTTTTTTTCTTTAAATTAATTTTGGGAGTTGCAGTTAGTTACTAACTACAACTCCCAGAATGCCTTGCTGTGGATTGTGGCTCAGCAGCTGCCCCAAATGAAAACTACAACTCCCAGCATGTTGGACTATATAGCATAGGTCAGTGTTTCCCAACTAGGAGTGCCTCCAGCTGTTGCAAAACTACAAATCCCAGCATATCGGACTATATAGCATAGGTCAGTGTTTCCCAACTAGGAGTGCCTCCAGCTGTTGCAAAACTACAACTCCCAGCATGCCCGGACAGCCGTTGGCTGTCCGGGCATGCTGGGAGTTGTAGTTTTGCAACAGCTGGAGGCACCCCTGGTTGGAAAACACTTATATAGTATATGGTGCAGGATTGGTTGGATAAATACCGGCCATTGCACGGTAGGTATTTTTAATATAAAAATACCGGCAGGGTGGTCAAAATACCGGCTGTGCCGGTAGAATACCGGCCAGGTAGCGACCCTAGCATCAGATCGCTAATTTAATTTTTTAGAAGCGTTGTTAAGAATAAATGGAGCAATCTGATTGGTTGCTATGGGCAATTGGTCAACTTTTTTGTTAAATCTCCCCCCAATTTGTTACATGATCAAGGACCCATAAAGTTTAGAAGAGGACAACTCCAGCGGACTCTGTGTAGAAGATCAGTTATCTTGAGTTAAATAATAAATAACCTATTAATATTATAGGATGGCATGACCTGTGTAAACGATGGCAACAACAAAGTACATTCATCTATATCCTGTAAAAGTCTTTCTAGTAGGCAGCATATGTGAAGATCATTCCAATGCATGCCTCACAATAACCTAACCCTTGTAAAGGGAGAAATCCAACATTACAGCTATGCTAGGTAACTGCTGATAAGCGATGTCCTAGTTTCAGTCAAGGTTATATAAATCACTGAGTACAGTTTATCGCTAATAAGAAGAGTTCTACACTGGTTAACTCTCTTAACAGGGATGTTCGATACATCTATAGTGCAAAATAACTTATCCCCTATCTTAACTATCCCCTATCCAAAGGCAGGGTCCCAGCGCTCGGACCCCCCGCGATCTTCGGTACGGGGCCGCGGCAATATACAGGAAAGGGGGCGTTCCGTCCCCGCATGAGGCGGCGGCCAACACGCCCCCTCCATGTACCCCATAGAGATACATGGTGGGGAAGTGTCTGCCGCGGCTTTCTGCTGGGGACGAAACTTCAATTCCGGCAGACTGTCGCGGCCCCGTCCAGGAGATCCCGGGGGGCCCCAGCGCTCGGACCCCCCGCGATCTATAACTTATCCCCTATCCTTTGGATAGGGGATAAGTTATTTTGCGCTGGAGTACTCCTTTAAAGGGGTACTCTTTAAGATGTCTGATTGTGGGGTCCCACCGCTGGGGACCCCGCAATCTCCCTGCTGCACCCAGCATTCGTTTAGAGCTTCGGGTGCAGTGCCGGAGGCTCGTGATGTCATAGGCACACCCCCTCAATGCAAGTCTATGAGAGTGAGCGTCCCCTCTCATAGACTTGCACTTTGGGGGCGAGCGTCCCCTCTCATAGACTTGCACTATGGGTGAGTGGCCGTGATGTCATGAGCCTCTGCCCCGCATCGCCAGTCATCAGGCACAGAGCGAAGTTCACTCCGTGCACTGGATGTCTGGGGTGCCAAAGCCCAGATCGCGAGAGTCCCCAGTGGCGGGACCCCAGCGATTAGACATCTTATCACCTATCCTTTGGATAGAGGATAAGATTTCTAGGGAGTACCCCTATAAAGAGTGGGTCCAGAAGATACTCTTCTTTTTGTTTATCCTAGAGAAAATTCTGCAGCTTAGCACCGTTTACTTGAATGATCAGACCAGCGCCTATCATATCTTGAATGCCTATCATATTTATAGACCATCATTTTAATGTCCTACCTTACACCTTAATGCACAATCTGTATTGTGGAATATAATTCCTATAGTTTTGTCCTGTGCTATAGGCCAACCATATGCCATTATATATAGTACCTCTGCACTGCCCTGTATTCTTCCCTAGAGCAAAAGTCGTAATAGCAGACACATCAACACATAAAACTGAAAATCCGCACATGAGAAGTAGACTGACAGTACACCCGCCCTTATATTAGGATGTATTTTCTAATATCATATGTTTGGTAATGTAATGAGCATAGCCAGTGCAACACGTGGCTGTATAGTGCTGTATTAGTATCAGAAATAAGGAGGAAATAGTAGCATATTACGAAACATTGGTAAGGACTTGCTATGAATATTGTATACATTTAGACCTAATGGGGGAGATTTATCAAAACCTGTGCAGAGGAAGAGTGGTGCGGTTGCCCATAGCAACCAATCAGATTGCTTCTTTCATTTTCCACAGGCCTCTAAAGAGGCCTGTGGAAAATGAAAGAAGCAATCTGATTGGTTGCTATGGGCAACTGCACCACTCTTCCTCTGCACAGGTTTTGATAAATCTCCCCCAATATCCCAAAAGATTCCATTTAAAGTGATTCCAAAACAGTATATGACTTTTCTTGTTTTATGTACATAGGGGGACATGTATCATTATTTGTGTATGGTAGAAGCATTTTACCCCTTTTCCCGAATTCTAAATTATGTGCAGAAGAGCTAAATTTATCAATCAAGCGCAATGAGCTTCATAAATTGCGGGTAAATATAGTAATCTCCTCAATCCACTCTTTGGAAAATAGAATCGGTGATTTAGAGCATCTTGCTACGTTAAGTCCAAGATGGCTTATATTTGCGCAAAAAAAAAACAGCTCTTGCGGCAAAATTTTTGGTGTAAAGGAAAAGTACGCAGTTAATAAATCCATGCGTACTATAGATGTCACTCCAAGGTACCCCGATTAGGCCACATCTGGAGGACATGCTCTACCAAAACGTGCGCAAAAAAGCGCAAAAAAAGGGCTTGCGCAAAAAAATACACACAAAACAGGGGTGAAATCTTTGATACATGTCCCCCATAGAGTAAATGTGCTTATCTAATAGTCCTCTATCATAAAAATGTTTAAAATAATGTATAAAAGCTAAAGAAACTTGCAGTTTACAACTCTCGATTGCTCCAGTGTGGACACAGTCAGGTCTAAGCACCACTGCCCAAGTACCGTACCCTGGCTCCTCTATGATAGGTCCAGAGTGCCCCGCCTTTGTTGAGTATTGCACTACAAAAGTGAGTGACCTGCTTGGATTCTAGCATTTTTCTAGCTCCTAAAGGGGTAGTCCAGGGAACTGAACTTATCAGACACTTATCTGCTATCCACAGCATAGGGGATAAGTGTCTGATTGCAGGGGAATCTCCTGTACAGGGCCCGGCAGGGGCGGACATATCACTTGTTCAGCCAGTTCGGCTGCACAGGGGCCCAGTGTGTTAGGGGGCCCCCCTAGTAGCCCAGGTCACAGCCTGGGCCTCACAGTTTGGGCCCCTGCAGGGCCCCCTGCCAGTACTTCATACTATATGCTGCAGCAACAGGTCCCGGACCTGCCGCTGCCAGCAGTAATTTGCCTTTAAACCGGCCGGGTGAGACGAACAGACGTGCCCCGCGCAGGCACGCACGTCTGTTCCAAGCCCCTGACATCACGTGTCATGGCCTCTGACCCCGGCAGAAGCGTTAGGAGCAGCAAACCCTCCCGCCTCACACGGCCACATCGCTGAGCAGATAAGGTGAGGAGAGCGACGGTCGGGTACAGGGCGGTGGGGGGTTGGGGAGGGGATTGTAATGATGAAGAGGACAGGAGGGGTGTTGAAGAGGTTGGTGGTGTAATGATAAGGAGGATTGGGGGGTCTGGGAGAGCGTAGTGTTGATAAGGAGGACCAGAAGGGGGGGTCAGGGGTGTAGTGATTAGGGGGTTTAATGTTGATGAGAAGGACTGGGGGGGGGTTGTCAGCTGTGTAATAATGATGAGGTGCTTAAGATATATGGGGTGATGAGGAGACTGAGGATGGAGTGCATGGGGTGTATGGGGTGATGAGGAGACTGAGGATGGAGTGCATGGGTTGTATGGGGTGATGAGGAGACTGAGGATGGAGTGTATGGGCTGATGAGGAGACTGAGGAGGGAGTGTATGGGGTGATGAGGAGACTGAGGATGGAGTGTATGGGGTGATGAGGAGACTGAGGATGGAGTGCATGGGGTGATGAGGAGACTGAGGATGGAGTGCGTGGGGTGTATGGGGTGATGAGGAGACTGAGGATGGAGTGCATGGGGTGATGAGGAGACTGAGGATGGAGTGTATGGGGTGTATGCGGTGATGAGGAGACTGAGGATGGAGTGTATGGGGTGATGAGGAGACTGAGGATGGAGTGCATGGGGTGTATGGGGTGATGAGGAGACTGAGGATGGAGTGCATGGAGTGTATGGGGTGATGAGGAGACTGAGGATGGAGTGCATGGGTTGTATGGGGTGATGAGGAGACTGAGGATGGAGTGCATGGGGTGTATGGGGTGATGAGGAGACTGAGGATGGAGTGTATGGGGTGATGAGGAGACTGAGGATGGAGTGTATGGGGTGATGAGGAGACTGAGGATGGAGTGCGTGGGGTGTATGGGGTGATGAGGAGACTGAGGATGGAGTGCATGGGGTGATGAGGAGACTGAGGATGGAGTGTATGGGGTGTATGCGGTGATGAGGAGACTGAGGATGGAGTGTATGGGGTGATGAGGAGACTGAGGATGGAGTGCATGGGGTGTATGGGGTGATGAGGAGACTGAGGATGGAGTGCATGGAGTGTATGGGGTGATGAGGAGACTGAGGATGGAGTGCATGGGTTGTATGGGGTGATGAGGAGACTGAGGATGGAGTGCATGGGGTGTATGGGGTGATGAGGAGACTGAGGATGGAGTGCATGGGGTGTATGGGGTGATGAGGAAACTGAGGATGGAGTGCATGGGTTGTATGGGGTGATGAGGAGACTGAGGATGGAGTGTATGGGGTGATGAGGAGACTGAGGATGGAGTGCATGGGGTGATGAGGAGACTGAGGGTGGAGTGTATGGGGTGATGAGGAGACTGAGGATGGAGTGTATGGGCTGATGAGGAGACTGAGGAGGGAGTGTATGGGGTGATGAGGAGACTGAGGATGGAGTGTATGGGGTGATGAGGAGACTGAGGATGGAGTGCATGGGGTGATGAGGAGACTGAGGATGGAGTGTATGGGGTGATGAGGAGACTGAGGATGGAGTGTATGGGGTGTATGCGGTGATGAGGAGACTGAGGATGGAGTGTATGGGGTGATGAGGAGACTGAGGATGGAGTGCATGGGGTGTATGGGGTTATGAGGAGACTGAGGATGGAGTGCATGGGGTGTATGGGAGTGATGAGGAGACTGAGGATGGAGTGCATGGGGTGATGAGGAGACTGAGGATTGAGTGCATGGGGTGTATGGGGTGATGAGGAGACTGAGGATGGGGTGCGTGGGGTGTATGGGGGTGATGAGGAGACTGAGGATGGAGTGCATGGGGTGTATGGGCTGATGAGGAGACAGAGAATGGAGTGCATGGGGTGATGAGGAGACTGAGGATGGAGTGCATGGGGTGATGAGGAGACTGAGGATTGAGTGCATGGGGTGTATGGGGTGATGAGGAGACTGAGGATGGGGTGCGTGGGGTGTATGGGGGTGATGAGGAGACTGAGGATGGAGTGCATGGGGTGATGAGGAGACTGAGGATGGAGTGCATGGGGTGTATGGGGTGATGAGGAGACTGAGGATGGAGTGCATGGGGTGATGAGGAGACTGAGGATGGAGTGCATGGGGTGTATGGGCTGATGAGGAGACAGAGGATGGAGTGCATGGGGTGATGAGGAGACTGAGGATGGAGTGCATGGGGTGTATGGGGTGATGAGGAGACTGAGGATGGAGTGTATGGGGTGTATGCGCTGATGAGGAGACTGAGGATGGAGTGCATGGGGTGATGAGGAGACTGAGGATTGAGTGCATGGGGTGTATGGGGTGATGAGGAGACTGAGGATGGAGTGCATGGGGTGTATTGGGTGATGAGGAGACTGAGGATGGAGTGCATGGGGTGTATGGGAGTGATGAGGAGACTGAGGATGGAGTGCATGGGGTGATGAGGAGACTGAGGATGGAGTGCGTGGGGTGTATGGGGTGATGAGGAGACTGAGGATGGGGTGCGTGGGGTGTATGGGGGTGATGAGGAGACTGAGGATGGAGTGCATGGGTTGTATGGGGTGATGAGGATGGAGTGCATGGGGTGTATGGGCTGATGAGGAGACTGAGGATGGAGTGCATGGGGTGATGAGGAGACTGAGGATGGAGTGCATGGGGTGATGAGGAGACTGAGGATGGAGTGCATGGGGTGATGAGGAGACTGAGGATGGAGTGTATGGGGTGTATGCGGTGATGAGGAGACTGAGGATGGAGTGCATGGGGTGATGAGGAGACTGAGGATTGAGTGCATGGGGTGTATGGGGTGATGAGGAGACTGAGGATGGAGTGCATGGGGTGATGAGGAGACTGAGGATGGAGTGCGTGGGGTGTATGGAGTGATGAGGAGACTGAGGATGGAGTGCATGGGGTGATGAGGAGACTGAGGATGGAGTGCATGGGGTGTATGGGCTGATGAGGAGACTGAGGATGGAGTGCATGGGGTATATGGGAGTGATGAGGAGATCGAGAATGGGTTGTGTGTAGTGTATGGGGGGATGAGACTGAGGATGGGGTGTGTGGGGTGTATGGGGGAGATGAGGAGACTGAGGATGGGTTGCGTGGGGTGTATGGGGTGATGAGGAGACTGAGGATGGAGTGCGTGGGGTGTATGGGGTGATTCAGTGGTGTATCGTGGTTGGCAGTATTATATTAATAGAGTACAGTGGTTGGCAGTATTATATTCAGGGGTACAGTATTTGGCAGTATTATATTCAGGGGTACAGTATTTGGCAGTATTATATTCAGGGGTACAGTGGTTGGCAGTATTCAGGGGGTACAGTGGTTGGCAGTATTATATTCAGGGGGCACAGTATTTGGCAGTATTATATTCAGGGGTACAGTGGTTGGCAGTATTCAGGGGGTACAGTGGTTGGCAGTATTATATTCAGGGGTACAGTGGTTGGCAGTATTATATTCAGGGGTACAGTGGTTGGCAGTATTATATTCAGGGGTACAGTGGTTGGCAGTATTATATTCAGGGGGTAAAGTATTTGGCAAGGTTATAATGATTATTGTCATCATACAGAGGATGAGGATCTACTGACAAACGAAGGAACCAATGATGTCCAGGTGTCAGACTCTGCAGAGAAGATGGAAGAAGTCCTGGTGTCTGGACCAGATGAAGAAGAAAAGTAAAGACAACAGAGAAGACGTCACTCAGGTCAGTGATATCATTGTGTATTTTCCTAACTGTCCCATCAGAGCTGTAGTCACTGATATCATTGTGTAGTCTCCTGACTGTCCCATCAGCTGTAGTCACTTCAGACATAATGGGAGTTGCAGCTTTCCAACATCTCGGGAGCCACTTGAACCAAGGTGATTGGTGGGGGTCCCATGAGTCAGACCCCCACCATAAAAATGGGCTGTTTATTTTAAAATGCCTGGGCCTATTTTTGGTCCCAGTCTGGCCCTGCCTGTAAGTCACTTCTATCACTAAGGATAGAAGCCAAGGAACCAGGGGGTGCCAAGGGGTGTCGTGCTAAGTCCAGGGGTGCGAATGTAAAGGGGAGCACTGCCCTCTGCCTCCCAGCTAGATACGGGTCAGGCTGACCCGGGGGAGTACTCACTGGGCCACACACTGAGAGAGACAGGGGCCACCCGGAGCCCACCTCAGGAGCCGTTGCATCCACCTGTGGTGGACAAGGCAAGTGGCGACACTACACACGCGGGGTAAGTGGAGGCCCTCCGGTGGGGTCTAGGTACATGAGGGGGCACAGTGCTGTGGGGGTGGGGGGGTGGGGCCCAGGCACATTCTTAGCACAGGGGCCCTCTGCTGTCTGTGTCCGCCCCTGGGGCCCGGGTACTTACCAGTCCTCAGCATGCTCCAGCCCCCACCTTCCTGGACAAGAGCAATTGATGGTCCGCTCAGCCAATCACCGGCCAAGCCAGGCACCACATGACCAATCCTTAGCTCCGATAACATTATGGGGATCATTTAGTAATATTCCTTTTTTTCCCATTTCCATAGTGACTTTTTTTTTTTTTTGCATTTATCCCTTATATGTATCAACATGTTTTCACATGTCCGAAAAACTTAAAGGGGTATTCCAGGCAAAAACTTTTTTTATATATCAACTGGCTCCGGAAAGTTAAACAGATTTGTAAATGACTTCTATTAAAAAATCTTAATCCTTCCAATAGTTATTAGCTTCTGAAGGTTTCTGTCTAACTGCTCAATGATGATGTCATGTCACGGGAGCTGTGCATGATGGGAGAATATCCCCATAGGAGCTGGACAGCTCCCGGGACGTAAGTCATCAGAGAGCAGTTAGACAGAAAACAGCAACTTAACTTCAGAAGCTAATAACTATTGGAAGGATTAAGATTTTTTTTAATAGAAGTAATTTACAAATCTGTTTAACTTTCCGGAGCCAGTTGATATATATAATAAAAGGTTTTGCCTGGAATACCCCTTTAAAAATAATGTTTTTAACCTCCCTATTGTAAGCAAAATATCAAAGCAGGAAAATTTGCCAAAGACAGGGTGAACAATTTTAGAAAGCACTCGAATTGTGAAAAATGTAAGGCTGCGTTCACATCACGATCTCTCCATCCGACTTGAGTATACGATTTTATAACTGAAAATGGTATGAAATCGTATATAAAGTCGGATCCATTGACCTCCATAAAAAAATCAGATCCATTACACACATCCAATTTGATCCGCATCCGATTTCACACGATTTTTGTTCAGGTCTGAAATCGTGGTCAACCCCGATTTCATACCCGAACAAAAATCCTGTGAAATCGGATGCGGATCAAATTGGATGTGTGTAATGGATCCGATTTTTTAATGGAGCTCAGAGGATCCGACTTTATATATGATTTCATACGATTTTAAGTTAGAAAATCGTATACTCAAGTCGGATGGAGAAATCGTGATGTGAACGCAGCCAAAAAACCATGCCCACTTTTCAGGAAAAAAAACTAAACATAACAAAATGAGCGGACAAATAGGCAAAGTGTGGCACATTTGTGGGGAAAAAACCACAGCAACTACCATAAATTAAAAGAAGAATACGTTGGAGGCCAAACCAATAGAAAAATAGACAGATGAATAGATATATAGGAGATAGAGAGAGCAATGAATATAATATACGTTTATTTGCATATAGGATGAGGTAGTAGTGGTTATTGGAGGGTTGTAGTACTAGGCTGTTGGAGATGTAAAATAAATCCCCTTTGTCATTACACAATGCAAACTCCAAAATAGTGGAAAGCACAATGGCAGCATCTTGTTGTTGTTGGTAACCCGGTGCCCAGGCCTACAGGTTACAATGAGAGAGCTTTGTAGCCATTGCTGTTTCCATAGTAACTGTATGCTGTGTAACAGAAGCGTGGTCACACTAGCTGCATCTACTGCATGTACACCTGTCATACACAGAAATCCAATGTGATTTATTGATTTAGAGATCATTCATAATATACTCCATATTGTGTACTGTGTCTATATCACTGCAGTGGTAAAGCTGCATTTATACAGCACTGTACCTGGGCACCTCATTGCAGTAATACAGGATAAGTACAATACTAATCTGGATACCATGTAGTTATTTCATAGAATTCATGTGGAAAAAAATCTTATTTTGAATTGGGCATTACCTGTCCCTGGTGAACAACTATAGTGCATGTTTACATGCTCCATCTGGGTTACTCCTGAATAGTAATCTTTAGGGGCAGCAGAGGAAACAGGGGCACAAGGCAATTGCCCACTTAGCTTCCTCTAACACCAGCCTTGCTTGTTGGTGGACCTCCCATGGAGGTAGACCACACAGTTGTTATGGGGCACATGGGTAATCGGTGGCCTTGGACTGGTTCTAGTCCCTTCATGTCCTGTAAAATGCCCCTGCCAACTGCAGCTTTCAATTGGGTTTGAATCCTCAGGAAGCAAATGCAATTAAAAATGTATGTGAAGCAGAGAGCCATCAGCTTCCTGCTCCACCACAGGAGGCCTGGAGCAGATGAAAATATCACTGACATGGCATTGTACTGACATGAGGTAGTGACATGAGGAGGCTGACATGAGGTACTGACATGAGGAGGCTAACATGAGGTACTGACATGAGGAGGCTGACATGAGGTACTGACATGAGGTACTGACATGAAGTACTGACATGAGGAGGCTGACATGAGGAGGCTGACATGAGGTACTGATATGAGGAGGCTGACATGGGGTACTGACATGAGGAGGCTGACATGAGGTACTGACATGAGGTACTGACATGAGGTACTGACATGAGGAGGCTGACATGAGGTACTGACATGAGGAGGCTGACATGAGGTACTGACATGAGGTACTGACATGAGGAGGCTGACATGAGGTAATGACATGAGAAGGCTGACATGAGGAGGCTGACATGAGGTACTGCCATGAGGTACTGACATGAGGAGGCTGACATGAGGTACTGACATGAGGAGGCTGACATGAGGAGGCTGACATGAGGTACTGACATGAGGAGGCTGACATGAGGTACTGACATGAGGAGGCTGACATGAGGTAATGACATGAGAAGGCTGACATGAGGAGGCTGACATGAGGTACTGACATGAGGTACTGACATGAGGAGGCTGAAATGAGGAGGCTGACATGAGGAGGCTGACATGAGGTACTGACATGAGGTACTGACATGAGGAGGCTGACATGAGGTACTGACACGAGGAGGCTGACATGAGGTACTTACATGAGGTACTGACATGAGGTACTGACACGAGGAGGCTGACATGAGGTACTGACACGAGGAGGCTGACATGAGGTACTTACATGAGGTACTGACATGAGGTACTGACATGAGGAGGCTGACATGAGGTACTTACATGAGGTACTGACATGAGGTACTGACATGAGGAGGCTGACATGTTCAGCTGCTCATGGTCTCTTGTGGCAGAGAAGGGAACCAATGACTTTTTACTTCTCCACAGAAAAAAGGACCAGTGCTCATTGCTCAACATGAGGGTGAGGTGAAGGTGAGTTTCAATTTTTATTAATATAAAGGAGGCATAATTAATGGGGGAAAGGGGCAAACTAATATGTGGGGGCAATTATTCCATATGAGTGTAAAAACAGATGCCATATTACTTAGTGGAGGCACAAAGGTGGACATATTACTAACTGGGAGCACAAAGAAGGCCATCAGACTGGGGACACAAAGGAAGGTATGATGCCCTCCATTTCTATGGGAATGACAGAGATGCACACTTCCATAGAGAATAAATGGAGAACGTGCTTTCTGCAGCACTCACTCCTCTCAGAAAGCCCGGTCCCATTATGGAGATCTCGGTGGTCCCAGCAGTCAGAGACCCTGTGATCAGATACTTATCCCCTATCCTATGGATAGGGGATAAATTGTCTTTCACTGGACCCCCTATTAAATGTGTGATGGCACAATTACTATAACTTTTTTTTTATAGTGCCCACATATTGTGCATCACTTAAATTAGTCTCTAGTCCAATTAGGGATCACAAACTAAATTCCCCTGTCAGTATGTTTTTAGAGTGTGGAAGGAAACCAGAGTACCTGAAGGAAACCCACACAAACATGGGGAGAACATGAAAACTCCATTCATATCCTTGGTGGGATTTGGACCTAGGACCTCAGCACTGCAAGGCAACAGTTCTAACCACTACTCAACTGTGTGAGCACAATAAGGGAAGTACTAATATTGTCTGAGACACCAAGTGGGGGCATTATTAACGCTTGGGGCACTGCATTTGTGGAAAAGGTTAAGAGTTTTGCTCAGAAAATTCTGCAGAGATGAGTTGAGGCTGGAAGAAGTCTTTATGTCGGTCTGAACATGAAAAAAAAGGGGAAAGTAAACAACTCCAAGCAGAAAAGACAACCCAAAGGTCTATTCACACTACAGAATTTCTGCTAGCGGAATTCTGCCTCAAATTAAAGCCCATAGACTTCTATGGGATTCCGCACTCCCATTCACACTTCTGAATTTCCGCTTGCGGAATTCCGCAAGCAGAAATTCAGAAGTGTGAATGGGAGTGCGGAATCCTATAGAAGTCTATGGGCTTTAATTTTAGGCGGAATTCCGCATGCGGAAATTCTGCCGTGTGAATAGACCCTAAGGCTAGGTTCACATTGCGGAATCTCCGGGCAGAAAATTTCCGCTCTGAGATTCCGAGTGCGGCCAGTGCTGACTGAATCAGTCAGCGCTAGGACCGGGCAGATACTGCAGTCTCCAATAGACTGCAATGTGTTCCGCGAGTATTTCCATCTGAAGAAAGAGCAAAGCCATTCTTCAGGCGGAAATTTCCAACCGGATTTTCCGTTCACAAATTCCACTTCACAAATTCCGGTGAATTTGTGAATTTGTTTCCATTCACTACACTATACATTTTAGGAAGCGGAATTGCAGGCGGAAATTTCAAAGCGGAATTGCAGGCGGAAATTTCGTAGAGTGAACCTAGCCTAAGGGTACGTTCACACGAGCGGATTTACAGCGTATATTACGCTGTGGATTTGCTGATGAAGGCCCGCTCTATGCTGTCTTTACATGTGCCTGCTCGTAGCGGCAATACGCCGTGACGAGCAGACACACTGCAGCGATGTGCGCGGCGTTCTCACACATCACGGCCACTCTCCCTGCTCTGAGTTCAGCAAATAGCTCCCGCAATGTGTGAGTATACTGCGATTCGCACATCGCAGTGTGTCTGCTCGTTGCGGCGTATTGCTGCTACGAGCAGGCACATGTAAAGACAGCATAGAGCGGGGGCCTTCACCAGCGGATCCGCAGCAAAATCCGCTTGAAAATCGGCTGGTGTGAACGTACCCTAAGAGTCACTGGGGGAGATTTATCAAAACCTGTGTAGAGGAAAAGTTGCTGAGTTGTCCATAGCAATTCTGATCTGATTGGTTGCTATGGGCAACCCAGCAACAAATATGTTGTCAGGGTTTGCTGGGAGTTGTAGTTTTGTAACAGCTGGAGAGAAGTTGGGGATCACTGATGTACTACTGTATGATAACAGGTACAAAAAAATTAATTTGACAAATTTTTCCCCTTTTCAGTGCCCGTTAACCATTACTATGGCTGTAGTTTCTCATGTTATCTAATGTCTTACTGCTGATTCCTATCTGTAACATCCAACCACACGATTACCTAAGGCCTAATCTGTGTTCCACCCTTCTCCCCCAGAAGGCCAGAGGAGCCGCAGATGGATTAGTTATTTGCTTTGGGCCCAGACAGTTCTGTGCTCTCACTAGGGAAAAATCCCATGTCTCAGCAAGTCTTTGGAAGTAGCACTTTCTCCCATTACTGCCTGCTATACCCTCCCATAGCTGCAGGCATCTTGTATAGTAGAAAACACTTACACGTGTTCTAAAAACTCAGGATAACCATAACAGGGGAGAATCCTGGAAGCTAGTGCGGAGAATACCATGCTGGGGTGGCTTGCAGCATTTAACTCTTCGCAGACTCCAAATAACAATGCCTGACACTTCCACAACCCCCAGAAATGCTAATGGCCTCCCTGTACAGAGTGTACGTAAATGGTGCATAAATAACACTAGAGGAGGAGAAATACAGAGTCAGCCTTGTGGGCATTAGTCAGCAGTCACTACCATGCACTGTGTACACAGCCAGGGCTGACATTGTTTGCTGCAGAGCTAAGTGCACTTACTGTCCCTACTATGAGGCATATGGACATCATAGGGGAAGGAGGGGGGTACTGTGCTCAGGAAACCCCCGCTATTAGCCAGATAGAGAGGATTTCTCTCTGGAGGACTTGGCGTGACCGTGTATTACATGATCCCCCACTGGCTTCAAACATGGGCGCACCGACAGGCAGCTGATGGCAGGGGATTCCAACAGAAAGACCACCGCAATAGGATCACTATTGGGGCAGCTGTCTCAGTAAGGGGGTTTTCACTAAGGTTTCCTAAAGCTTGTAGGTACTTTACCAAAAATATTAAAAACTATATAAACAACACTTTTCTAATACAGTTGTGGAATGGGGTGTGAGATGTAGGGCAGTTGGAATTACCCTAGGAGCAGATGGCATTAACCCGTTGTATTCGTGACGCCAGGGTGTGGTTTATCCTCTGCACCACCCGAAGGTATACCGCTGCATCCTGGGCTAGGCACAGGGGCAATAATGACTCCGACACCAGGTTACGGACAATGGTAGCTTTACTGAGTGACAGATGGAACAGTCCGTACAGTGTAACCAGGCCCACGGAGGTGACCAGTGACTTCAGAGACCTTAAAGGGGTATTCTGGGAAAAAACATCTTATCCCCTTTCGAAAGCATAAGGTATAAGATGTCCCAAGAGCGCCAACCACCCCCCCCCCCCACGATCTCCCTGCAGCAGCCCACATTCTATGCGTAGCTGCGTCTGAAGTTTCGGAAATCGCCGGGCTTCCGAGACGGGTACGTGACGTCACGCCACTCCCACTCCATTCCGAGACGTCACGTCCTGTCTCGGAAGCCCGGCGGTTTCCGAAACTTCAGATGCAGCTATGCATAGAATGCGGGCTGCTGCAGGGAGATCGCGGGGGGTCTCAGCGGCGGGCCCCCCACGATCAGACATCTTATCCCCTATCCTTTCGATAGGGGATAAGATGTTTTTGCCCGGAATACCCCTTTAAGGGCTTGCTCACCTTTGCTTTTTCTATACGGCTATATTCACATCGAAATGTCCGAGTGGAGTCCGGTGGCAAAATTCCACACAGAGTCCTATTGTTTTCAACAGGAATCTGCTGCACCTTGCACAATGTAGAATTTCCGTGGCGGAAACATCTGTCGTGGAAATACCGATTACGGCCTCCGCAGAAAAAAATTGACATGTCAATTCTTTCTATGGAACCTGCTGGGAAAAGCATTGCCATCTATGACGATAGCGCATTACCAAGCAGTCCTTGTGCTGCCATGATTTGTCAGTGGACACTGTTTGCAGAAAACTGTGTGAACATGGCCTTAGTGGTCTCCAAAACTGTGGACCTCCAGCTGTAGCACAACTAGAACTCATGTCTCCCGGCTTTCTAGGTAGGCATGCTGTGAATGCAATTTGACAACATCATGAGGTCCACAGTTTGGAGACCACTGCTGACTTCCACCTCAAAAACCCTGCTCCCTAGGACTTCAATAGGAGTTGAGGAACCACGTGATAAAAGAGTGACAAGTCTACTATGAGGATACACTCTGAAGCTCCCACATGTTAGGGCAGTGTTTTCCAACCAAGGTGCCTCCAGCTGTTGCAAAACTACAACTTCCAGCATGCCCGGACAGCCAACGGCTGTCCGGGCATGCTGGAAGTTGTAGTTTTGCAACAGCTGGAGGCACTCTACTTGGGAAACACTGTGCTAGGATTTTAAACTGCAATTATGGAAAATAAAGCTGGGAACAGATCATGAATTGAGGACACATATACAGGAAAGACTGTGGCTTCTCCTTTTTATTTTATATATATATATATATATATATATATATATATATATATATATATATTATTATTATTTTTTTTTATGAATCTCTGCCTTTGTTTTCAGTCATTGCAACTATAAAACCTGAATGTGTGAACACAGCCTAAAATTATGTTCCCATTTATGGAAATATTCCAACGGGTCTTCAGAAATCCGCAGTGCATTATGTACATGTGAAAGTACCCTAAATGTCCTGCAAAATCTGCCTTTAGGGTGCGTTCCCACGCGCGGATTTTTTAGCGGGTTTTCCGCTGCTCATTTGAAAGTGGGCGGGCTCTTCTCGGCTGTCCGCAGCAGATTTTCCGCGGCGGAATGTACACTGCGGAAGATCCGCCGCAAGCCCCATTGAAGTCAGTCAGGGACTGTGGCGGATTTTCCGCAGCGTAAATTCCGCCGCGTAAAATCTGCTGCGGACAGCCTAGAAGAGCCTGCCCACTTTCAAATACGCAGCGGAAAACCCACTAAAAAATCTGCGCGTGTGAACGTACCCTTAGAAGGATATGGGGTAAAAGATGGTCTTTGTACTGATTTTTTTATTTTATTTTTTTGAATTGTATAAAATTTTGTTTCATTATCAGGAATCCTGTGTTATCAGGAAGGTTTTTTTTTCTTTTCTTCCATAGCCCACCACCCCAGGTCACTCGCGTTACATGCCAGATGGCTGCATATGTCCAGTTAAGCATAAGTGGCCAGATTAGGAATGCATCCTGTCACTTTCGGGGATTGACCGCTTATCCTGGGCTCCATGGCAAATTCTCCAGCGCATCGAACTAGCCGTGTGACTCAATAGGAATGATTCTGTAATCTGGTTAAGGAAACTTTATTTTGTGCCCAACATTTACACCACCAAAAAGGCAACCAATGTATATGTTGGTTGGGGAGCCCACTCAACACAGACCCCAAAAATAAGGCTGCTTTCACACTACCGTTGTCACGTGGTAGTGTGACCGCCGTCGGGGCCACCGAGGACAATAGCGAGAGAATAAATACTGTTTGCGCCATCTTTTTCTCCCGTTACTCCTGCTGAAAAACAGCAGCGCTGGACGGACCCCATTGACTATAATGGGGTCCATCGGGACCTGCTGTTGCCTGTTGCGCCCTGTTAAAATGACAAGGCCCCGAAGGTTTACGTAGGGGCCACATGGGATGGGCCCCTCCCCCCCCCCCCCCCCCCCCCCCTCTGTGGTTCCTTCACTGTGATCCACGTTTTATAATTTAGGAGGATACATATACAAGCACATAGTTCAGGGATAGTTCATTAAGGGTTAACAATAGAGATGAGTGAATTTACAGTAAATTCGATTCGTCACGAACTTCTCGGCTCGGCAGTTGATGACTTTTCCTGCATAAATTAGTTCAGCTTTCAGGTGCTCCGGTGGGCTGGAAAAGGTGGATACAGACCTAGGAGACTCTTTCCTAGGACTGTATCCACCATTTCCAGCCCACCGGAGCACCGGAAAGCTGAACTCATTTATGCAGGATAAGTCATCAACTGCCGAGCTGAGAAGTTCGTGACGAATCGAATGTACTGTAAGTTCGTTATATCTAACTTTCTTTGAGTTTATCTGATAGGGCCAGTATGTTGCTGGGCAGATTTGAAACCGTCACTGATTGGTGGTTACAGCTGAGGTGGGAAAATTCAGGATTATAAAAGTAAGTACAGACCAGCTAGGTGTACAGTAGGTGAAGAACAGAAGAAGCAGCTGCCCATCCCTCCCTCCCTTGTCACGCTGCCGTTGTTGAGGGGTCACCAATTGGTGGACAAAGTCCCAGTCTTATTATTGGAGGTCACCCAGATTTTTCTGGGGGGACAGTTTCGGTTTGGTATACACTTAGTGGTATTTATATATATATATATATATATATATATATATATATATATATATATATTTATTTATTTATTATGGTTTGGAGTTATATATTTATATGTATTTAAAAAAACATTATTTATTGATTATTGATAGTTATTATCATAATTAAAATAAATATTCCCTCAATAAACGGCCGTGGCCTTTTACCAAACACTAGAGTGCGGCTTTTATTCAAAGGGTATTTGGTTGGGCGGGGGGGTGGAGTGTGGGGGGTCCCCATCCCATGACGTCCGTCAAACTAAAAGGAAAAAAAAAAAAAAGAGAGAGTTTGGTGGCCGTTCTTGACGGGGTGCAACGGCAGCGTGAAAGTAGCCTAAAGCACCAACAAAAACACATAAATATTGGAGGAGATTTAGCAAAACCTTTCCAGAGAAAAAGTTGTTGAGTTGCCCATAACAACCAATCCGATCGCTTCTTTCATTTTTAACAAGGCCTCTGCAAAATGAAAGAAGCGATCTGATTGGTTGCTATGGGCAACTGGGCAACTTTTCCTCTGGACAGGTTTTGATAAATCTCCCCCATTGAGATTACAGGTTAAAAAATACCATACAAAAAGAATGCAAAGGAAAAATAGGCGGCAGAAGAGTTATGTTTAAACAGCGGAAGTTCCGTGCAGAATTCTGGAAGAAATTCTGCCAAAATTCACTGCCTATTGAATTCAATGGGATTCGGCTGTCCCATTCACACAGCGGAATTTCCGCAGCGGATTTTGCAAAATTTAAAGACATGTTTTTATTTTTGCGGTATTCCACGGCAGAATCCCATTGAAGTGGGGGCTTAGAATTTTAGCAGAATTGTGTGTTTTGAGAACATAGAATTCCACCGCAAGTCGTCAAAGCTTGCTAAATGGTATTTGTGTGGAATTGCGGATATTCCGCCGCGTGAACATGTCTGACCCCCCGCGATCAGACATCTTACCCCCTATCCAAAGGATAGGGAATAAGATGTCTGTGGGCAGAATACTCCTTTAAAGGCCGCTCCTCTATGATAGGAAAACACATTTGCAGCCTGTAACTGGTTAAACAGAATTAAAAGTAAATGTTTTGACTGCGGATTTTATAATGGTTGTTTAAGGAGATAACAATGGGCGGCTATTATAGAGTCAAGACAAAGGGGACAAGGTCACTGAGGCTGGGGGATCCCGAGCCAAGGCCTTTACTATGGCCATTAACCCATTGTTATCTCATCTATCCGGCGCCAAGGAATATTACACACTGCAGGATTGCAAGCGAGAACTACTTTTCTGGTTCCTGTGTGACAGTCATGGGGCCTTACAGTGCAGAAAATCATGACTTTAATTGTGCAACAGCATGACATCAATTGTGAGACGGCGTGACGTGGTCATGTGACATCAATCACATGACCCTTGCAGGTGACATCACACGGTACACGTAGCGGTGTCCTGTCAGTAGGCCTTCCAATGCAGTGTGTTCACACATTCAGGTTTTTAACTGCAATAAGTAAATACAACACCAGGAATTTATCTGAAAAAGAGAAGTCTTGGGGGAGGTGGGAATTTATTATTAGCGCAGTTTTTTTGCAATACAAAACCTGCTGCCGTACACGTATGGTTTTCCCATTTTATTATGTGGTGCGCGTCCCGTCATGAATCTGCGCAAATTACTGGAAGCTCCTGGTTAGGGGGAAAAGAAAAAAAGGTAAAAAGCTTACACAATCCCTATGCCAGCTTTTCACTGGAGTACATTTGCGCTAAAAGTGATAAATTTAGGGTACCCACCATTTAATTTGCTAATCACATCCCCTGTAAGGCCATGTTGATACGGCTGATTTTGTGCAGATCGTCTGCCCGAATAACACGGGTCGACATTCGGGACATATGAATGATCCGGCAGGCTGTAGGACCACTCGGAAGTGCGTGTCTCATAGACGGCAATGCATTTCCATGCGGAATCCGCAGAAAGAATGGACATGATTATTCTTTCTGCGGACGCTGGAATCGGGATTTCTGTGGGAGAAAAATCTGCAGTGGATATTCAGCAGAATCCCCTTGAAATCCACACTGCAGCGGGACGTCCGCGTGGGCATTCCACCGTGCGAACATGGCCTATGCGTGCAACAAGAAAAAGGCTAAAGCCATAAAAATAATGCAAAAGTAGATAATTTTGATGCAAGTCAACGCGCAAAATAATAACACGCTGCGTACACAATTCTGATTGATAAACTCCCCCCCATAGTCTTTCCCTTTTTACATGTCCTCCATTTAGGATCTGTCCCTGGTTTTGCATTTAACCACTGCAATTATAAAACCTGAAGGTGTGAACACACCCTAATGCCCTGTATCATGATAAAAGCAATGGTTAAATAATTCAGCATCAAGCCCAGTGACAGATAAGGGATAACACTCAGTACAACTACATAGAACACCCACAGGGCTCCAGTTATATACTTATGTAATAGGAGAAGTAACCAACAGCTTTTCTCCAGGAGGGAAGGGGTTACCGGTGAGTTCCCTGCCTGCGTTTTCCCACGGCTGTTCTCTGGGCTCCGCCCACACCCTGCATTGTGACGTCACTGAGCCCACAGGCCTGACAGGACGGGCTTCAGTACGCGTGCGCAGGCTGATCAGCGCTGCAGCAATTGTTAGGACCACGTCACTTGGTCAAGCTGTACTGCAGAGGAATAAAGAGCTGAACCCTGCCGTGTGTGATGTGTAAGGGCTGTGCTGAGTGTGTATATATATAAATATTCTGTATGGGCTGTGCTGAGTGTGTATATATATATATATATATATATATTCTGTATGGGCTGTGCTGAGTGTGTATATATATATTCTGTATGGGCTGTGCTGAGTGTGTATATATATATATATATATATATATATATATATATTTATTCTGTATGGGCTGTGCTGAGTGTGTGTGTATATATATATATATATATATATATATAAAGAATATATATATATATATATATATATGAACAAAGACGAGGTCCGGCACCAGGATGGTTGCAGATAAAAGCTTGCGTTATTTTATTGAAGATATCGCAGTACAAGGCAGAACGTCTGACGCGTTTCGCACGTGACCGTGCTTAATTGAGTCTACGATTAAGCACGGTCACGTGCGAAACGCGTCAGATGTTCTGCCTTGTACTGCGATATCTTCAATAAAATAACGCAATCTTTTATCTGCAACCATCCTGGTGCCGGACCTCGTCTTTGTTCTTGTCTAATAATAGGCTGGAGGCGGTACCAGCCGGTCCACGGCACAGGTGGTGAGGAGGGCGTGTATGTGGTGAGCGGCTCACACCTTGCTACAGATATAGATATATATATACTCAGCACAGCCCATACAGATCATATGCATATATATATGATCTGTATGGGCTGTGCTGTGGGATGTGAGGAGTGTATATATATATATATATATATATATATACGATCTGTAAAGGCTGTGCTGCGTGATATAAGGAGCATATATGTGCATATGCATGGATATGATTTGTATAGACCAGGGTTTCCCAACCAGGGTGCCTCCAGGTGTTGCAAAACTAGAACTCCCAGCATGCCCGGACAGCCGTTGGCTGTCCGGGCATTCTGGGAGTTCTAGTTTTGCAACACCTGGAGGCACCCTGGTTGGAAAAAAACTGGTGTAGGCTGTGCTGTGTGCTATAAGGAGTATATATGTGTATATGCATGCATGTGATCTGTATAGGCTGTGCTGGGGGATATAAGGAGTATATATATATATATATATATATATATATATATATATATATATATCTATCTATGTGTGTGTATATGCATGCATATTAACCTAACGGGCCTGCACAAGCAGCAAACCGAGCCAACAAAGCTTGTGTAAGGGCCAAACTAGTGCACATGTATAACCTACTGGGCACAAAATCGAATGTGTGCTTTATAAATTGCAGCATGCGCCATGACAGCGCGGTCCTGTTATATCATATATAATGAGTGCCCTGTGTATTATAACTTTAGAACTGATGGGTGAGTTATGCTTCTCTATTTAGTTAATCCAATGTTTGAACTATGATGTTACAGAAAATAATGCCCCCTTGTGCCATCAAAATATCTCTGAACCATCAAGGCCTGGACTCCTCCGAAGATGTCCTTTGGTATTTGGCGCCAAGACGTAAAGGGGTTGTCTGAGGAATCCTTTTTGGAGAATGGCTGCGTTCACACCACGTTTTTGCAATACAGTTTCCGTATCAGGTTTTCGTATGAAAAACTGATTCCTCAAAACTGGACTAAACTGTATCAAAACGTGTGTACAAATTTTAACCCGTATACGGTTAAAAACCGTATATCGTTTGAAAAATTATGTCCGGTTGCATCCGTTTATTTAAGAAAAAAACGTATACTTTTTAACTTTTCACTCTATTATGAATAAAGTTTCACTTGTTTGATTGAAATTCCAAGAAAAAAAACTACAAAGTAAAAAACTGTATGGTGCAAACCGGATGGAACCGTACGCACATACAGTTCTGCACGGTTTGCATTGACTCCCATGTTAAAAAAAAACAACTTATATGGTTTCCATATATTTTTTCACCCGGACCAAAAACCGCGGTAGGCTACGGTTTTGGGTCCAGTAAAAAAAAACAGACAAAGCCGTACAAGATGCAAAATGGACACAACCTGATGCATCTTTTGGCATACGGTTTTCAATGGAGAGTCAATGCATACGGTTTTCAATACGGTTCCGTATGTTTTTTAAATTGAAAACGTATACGGGAACTTTATTGCAAAAACGTGGTGTGAACCCAGCCCTAAAAGGGTAGTCTCTTCTGAACTAACTTGTACTCCGGTGATTGTCTTCTATTTAAGATATCCTCTGGGAGAGGTAAGGAAAAAAGAAACCTCTCTTACCTTACCTCACTCCAGCACCAGAATGTCTGCACACTGCGGGTTTGGTGACGTTAAATCACACGGCCACTCATCTGATCAACGGCTCATTAGGTGAGCGGCTGTGTCACGTCACATTGCCAAACCTGAAAGGACCGGGAACTAGTGATACCGGTGGTGGCGTGGGAGTGAGGAAGGTAAGAGAGTTCTTTTTTTTAATTTTATTAATTTTTTTACTTACTCTCTCCCTCAGTGTATCTTAAAGGGGTACTCCAGCGCTAAGACATCTTATCCCCTATCCGCTGGGGACCCCCGTGATCTTCCACGCCGCACCCCGTTAGAATCATCCCCCGGAGCGTGCTCGCTCTGGGTCTGATTACTAGCGATCACGGGGACGGAGCATAGTGACATCACGGCTCTGCCCCCGTGTGCCACTACGCTCCGCCCCCTCAATGCAAGCCTATGGAGGGGGCGTGACGCCCCCTCCATAGACTTGCATTGAGGGGGCGGAGCGTGGCGGCACACGGGGGCAGAGCCGTGATGTCACTATGCTCCGTCCCCGTGATCGCCAGTAATCAGACCCAGAGCGAGCACGCACCGGGGGATGATTCTAACCGGGGGATGGTCCCCAGCGGCAGGACCCCCGCGATCAGGCATCTTATCCCCTATCCATTGGATAGGGGATAAGATGTCTTAGCACCGGAGTACCCCTTTAAGTAGATGACGATCACCCGAGTGCCGTTTTGAACTTGTAGGGCACATCAAGTCACATATTTTTGTATATACATTCATTTAGCAAATGTGTCTCCTTTTCCTCATTCAGAGAATGAAGGGATCACTGGCCTCACAATGCTGCAGCTCTATTTATTTGGAGGACATTTGTCCTCTGTTCTTGGGATCTGTGGGGGGTCCCAGCAATAAGACAACAGCTGATCCAAAAGTTATCCCCTATTCTGTACATAGAGAATCATTTTTCATTATGAGAATATCTCTTTAAGAGCTGTGTCCCAATCATTTTGTCAATATGAAATATTCCATATACAGTGTTAAATTCTAAATACATTGTTACATATGATTCTATCCTGTACATCTCTTACACATTGTTACATATAATACTATCCTGTACATTCCCTATACATTGTTACATATGATTCTATCCTGTACATTCCCTATACATTGTTACATATGATCCTATCCTGTACATTCCCTATACATTGTTACATATGATCCTATCCTGTACATTCCCTATACATTGTTACATATGATTCTATCCTGTACATTCCCTATACATTGTTACATATAATATTATCCTGTACATTCCCTATACATTGTTACATATGATTCTATCCTGTACATTCCCTATACATTGTTACATATGATCCTATCCTGTACATTCCCTATACATTGTTACATATGATCCTATCCTGTACATCTCTTACACATTGTTACATATAATACTATCCTGTACATTCCCTATAAATTGTTACATATGATCCTATCCTGTACATCTCTTACACATTGTTACATATAATACTATCCTGTACATTCCCTATACATTGTTACATATAATACTATCCTGTACATTCCCTATACATTGTTACATATGATTCTATCCTGTACATCTGTACATTCCCTATACATTGTTACATATGATCCTATCCTGTACATTCCCTATACATTGTTACATATGATCCTATCCTGTACATTCCCTATACATTGTTACATATGATTCTATCCTGTACATTCCCTATACATTGTTACATATGATCCTATCCTGTACATTCCCTATACATTGTTACATATGATCCTATCCTGTACATTCCCTATACATTGTTACATATGATCCTATCCTGTACATTCCCTATACATTGTTACATATGATCCTATCCTGTACATTCCCTATACATTGTTACATATGATTCTATCCTGTACATTCCCTATACATTGTTACATATGATCCTATCCTGTACATTCCCTATACATTGTTACATATGATTCTATCCTGTACATTCCCTATACATTGTTACATATCATCCTATCCTGTACATTCCCTATACATTGTTACATATGATTCTATCCTGTACATTCTCTATACATTGTTACATATGATCCTATCCTGTACATTCCCTATACATTGTTACATATGATCCTATCCTGTACATTCCCTATACATTGTTACATACACTGCTCAAAAAAAAATAAAGGGAACACTTAAACAACACAATGTAACTCCAAGTCAATGACACTTCTGTGAAATCACACTGTCAACTCAGGAAGCAGCAATGATTGACAATCAATTTCACATGCTGTTGTGCAAATGGAACAGACAACAGGTGGAAATTATAGGCAATTAGCAAGACACCCCCAATAAAGGAGTGGTTCTGCAGGTGGTGACCACAGACCACTTATCAGTTCCTATGCTTCCTGGCTGATGTTTTGGTCACTTTTGAATGCTGGCGGTGCTTTCACTCTAGTGGTAGCATGAGACGGAGTTTACAACCCACACAAGTGGCTCAGGTAGTGCAGCTCATCCCAGAAGGCACATCAATGCGAGCTGTGGCAAGAAGGTTTGTCGTGTCTGTCAGCGTAGTGTCCAGAGCATGGAGGCTCTACCAGGAGACAGGCCAATACATCAGGAGATGTGGAGGAGGTCGTAGGAGGGCAACAACCCAGCAGCAGGACCGCTACCTCCACCTTTGTGCAAGGAGGAGCAGGAGGAGCACTGCCAGAGCCCTGCAAAATGACCTCCAGCAGGCCACAAATGTGTATGTGTCCACTAAAATGGTAAGAAACAGACTCCATGAGGGTGGTATGAGGGCCCGACGTCAACGGGTGGGGGTTGTGCTTACAGCCCAACACAGTGCAGGATGTTTGGCATTTGCCAGACAACACCAAGATTGGCAAATTCGCCACTGGCGCCCTGTGCTATTCACAGAGGAAAGCAGGTTCACACTGAGCACATGTGACAGACGTAAGAGAGTCTGGAGACTCTGTGTAGAATGTTCTACTGTCTGCATTATCCTCCAGCATGGCTGGTTTGGCAATGGGTCAGTAATGATGTGGGGTGTCATTTCTTTGGGGGGGGGGGGGGGGTGCACAGCCCTCCATGTGCTTGCCAGAGGTAGCCTGACTGCCATTAGGTACCGAGATGAGATCCTCAGACCCCCTTGTGAGACCATATGCTCTTGCAGTTGGCCCTGGGTTCCTCCTAATGCAAGACCATGCTAGACCTCATGTGGCTGGAGTGTGTCAGCAGTTCCTACAAGAGGAAGGCATTGATGCTATAGACTGGCCCGCCCGTTCCCCAGACCTGAATCCGATTGAGCACATCTGGGATATCATGTCTCGCTCCATCCACCAACACCACGTGGCACCACAGACTGTCCAGGAGTTGGCGAATGCTTTAGTCCAGGTCTGGGAGGACATCCCTCAGGAGACCATCCGCCACCTCATGAGGAGCATGCCCAGGCGTTGTAGGGAGGTCATACGGGCACGTGGAGGCCACACACACGACTGAGACTCATTTTGACTTGTTTTAAGGACATTACATAAAGGTTGGATCAGCATGTTGTGTGGTTTTCCACTTTGATTTTGAGTGTGACTCCATATCCAGACCTCCATGGGTTGATAAATTTGATTTCCATTGATAATTTTTGTGATTTTGTTGTCAGCGCATTCAACTATGTAAAGATGAAAGTATTTAATACGATTAGTTCATTTATTCAGATCTAGGATGTGTTATCTTAGTGTTCCCTTTATTTTTTGAGCATTGTATAATACTGTCATATACATTGTTACATATAATACTATCATAGATATTGTTGCATATGATTCTATCCTGTACATTGCCTATACATTGTTACATATGATCCTGTCCCTGTACATTCCCTATACATTGTTACATATGATCCTGTCCCTGTACATTCCCTATACATTGTTACATATGATCCTATCCTGTACATTCCCTATACATTGTTACATATGATTCTATCCTGTACATTCCCTATACATTGTTACATATGATTCTATCCTGTACATTCCCTATACATTGTTACATATGATCCTGTCCCTGTACATTCCCTATACATTGTTACATATGATTCTATCCTGTACATTCCCTATACATTGTTACATATGATACTATCCTGTACATTCCCTATACATTGTTACATATGATCATGTCCCTGTACATTCCCTATACATTGTTACATATAATACTATCCTGTACATTCCCTATACATTGTTACATATAATACTATCCTGTACATTCCCTATACATTGTTACATATGATCCTATCCTGTACATTCCCTATACATTGTTACATATGATCCTGTCCCTGTACATTCCCTATACATTGTTACATATGATCCTATCCTGTACATTCCCTATACATTGTTACATATGATCCTATCCTGTACATTCCCTATACATTGTTACATATGATCCTATCCTGTACATTCCCTATACATTGTTACATATGATCCTATCCTGTACATTCCCTATACATTGTTACATATGATTCTATCCTGTACATTCCCTATACATTGTTACATATGATTCTATCCTGTACATTCCCTATACATTGTTACATATGATTCTATCCTGTACATTCTCTATACATTGTTACATATGATTCTATCCTGTACATTCCCTATACATTGTTACATATGATTCTATCCTGTACATTCCCTATACATTGTTACATATGATTCTATCCTGTACATTCTCTATACATTGTTACATATGATTCTATCCTGTACATTCCCTATACATTGTTACATATCATCCTATCCTGTACATTCCCTATACATTGTTACATATCATCCTATCCTGTACATTCCCTATACATTGTTACATATCATCCTATCCTGTACATTCCCTATACATTGTTACATATCATCCTATCCTGTACATTCCCTATACATTGTTACATATGATCCTGTCCCTGTACATTCCCTATACATTGTTACATATGATTCTGTCCCTGTACATTCCCTATACATTGTTACATATGATCCTGTCCCTGTACATTCCCTATACATTGTTACATATGATTCTGTCCCTGTACATTCCCTATACATTGTTACATATGATCCTATCCTGTACATTCCCTATACATTGTTACATATGATTCTATCCTGTACATTCCCTATACATTGTTACATATGATCCTATACATTGTTACATATGATCCTATACATTGTTACATAGCTCTTGTCCCTGTACATTCCCTGTACATTGTTACATATGATCCTATACATTGTTACATATGATCCTATACATTGTTTCATATGATTCTATCCTATACATTGTTACATATGATCCTATACATTGTTACATATGACCCTATACATTGTTACATATGATCCTATACATTGTTACATATGACCCTATACATTGTTACATATCATCCTATCCTGTACATTCCCTATACATTGTTACATATGATCCTATACATTGTTACATATGATTCTATCCTGTACATTCCCTATACATTGTTACATATGATCCTATACATTGTTACATATGATTCCATCCTGTACATTCCCTATACATTGTTACATATGATCCTATACATTGTTACATATGATCCTATCCTGTACATTCCCTATACATTGTTACATATGATCCTATCCTGTACATTCCCTATACATTGTTACATATGATCCTATCCTGTACATTCTCTATACATTGTTACATATGATTCTATCCTATACATTGTTACATATGATCCTATACATTGTTTCATATGATTCTATCCTATACATTGTTACATATGATCCTATACATTGTTACATATGACCCTATACATTGTTACATATGATCCTATACATTGTTACATATGATCCTATACATTGTTACATATGATCCTATCCTGTACATTCCCTATACATTGTTACATATGATCCTATCCTGTACATTCCCTATACATTGTTACATATGATTCTATCCTGTACATTCCCTATACATTGTTACATATGATTCTATCCTGTACATTCTCTATACATTGTTACATATGATTCTATCCTGTACATTCCCTATACATTGTTACATATGATTCTATCCTGTACATTCCCTATACATTGTTACATATGATTCTATCCTGTACATTCTCTATACATTGTTACATATGATCCTATACATTGTTACATATGATCCTATACATTGTTACATATGATCCTATCCTGTACATTCCCTATACATTGTTACATATGATCCTATCCTGTACATTCCCTATACATTGTTACATATGATTCTATCCTGTACATTCCCTATACATTGTTACATATGATTCTATCCTGTACATTCCCTATACATTGTTACATATGATTCTATCCTGTACATTCCCTATACATTGTTACATATGATTCTATCCTGTACATTCCCTATACATTGTTACATATGATTCTATCCTGTACATTCCCTATACATTGTTACATATGATTCTATCCTGTACATTCCCTATACATTGTTACATATGATCCTATCCTGTACATTCCCTATACATTGTTACATATGATCCTATACATTGTTACATATGATTCTATCCTGTACATTCCCTATACATTGTTACATATGATTCTATCCTGTACATTCTCTATACATTGTTACATATGATTCTATCCTGTACATTCCCTATACATTGTTACATATGATTCTATCCTGTACATTCCCTATACATTGTTACATATGATTCTATCCTGTACATTCCCTATACATTGTTACATATGATCCTATCCTGTACATTCCCTATACATTGTTACATATGATCCTATCCTGTACATTCCCTATACATTGTTACATATGATCCTATACATTGTTACATATGATCCTATACATTGTTACATATGATTCTATCCTATACATTGTTACATATGATCCTATACATTGTTACATATGATCCTATACATTGTTTCATATGATTCTATCCTATACATTGTTACATATGATCCTATACATTGTTACATATGATCCTATACATTGTTACATATGATTCTATCCTATACATTGTTACATATGATCCTATACATTGTTACATAGCTGCTGTCCCTGTCTTCCAGTTCCATATGGGCTATGTCTCTGCCCCTCTCCGGGTGCCCTGTCCAGTGTTCTGCCCCCTCCCCGCCCCCAGCAGTAGGAGCGCAGTGCTGCCCGCTTGCGCAGTGTCCCCGTCCCCATCACACTGACGTCTCTTCCTGCCTTTATAAGGCGGCGCTGCAGTCAGTGAGCCGGCATAAGGAGGAGAGGAGGGGGGAGGTAAAGGACACATAGGGCAACAACAACAAGGAGCCACCAAGGATACATGTGCTCCCCCAGCCCGAGGACAGTAACACAAGCCCAGAGCCTCCCGCCGGGCTGCTCCATGTAACACTGTAACGAAGCTTCTCCTGTAGTAACACAGTGATCACACACTACGTGCAGAGACCCCCCTACCCTGAGCTCCATCTAGTCTTAGCCGTTCCGTGCACTGAGGTGTCAATGGGGGATTACGGGTTCGGGTTACTGCAGACTGCCGGGAGCGGCGCTGCCAGCGGCGGGGGCACCGGCTTGTTCGGTGGGGGAGCGTTCCGGAGCAGCCAGCAGTTCCCGTCGTCGGCAGCGGGCAGCGCCCTGTTCTTGCCCGGTTACCCGCAGGTCATGCAGGATGAGCTGCTGCTGGGGGTGAGCTGTGCCCCCGGTAAGCCCAGCAAGAACAACGGGCATCCTCACCAGGTGTCTCCGCCCGCCCTGCTGCTGCAGCACGGTGCCCAGGACAAGCAGCTGGGGCACAAGAGGAAGGACTTCAGCCCCCAGGAGAGCTCGGCGTACAGGGAGGAGCTGAAGAAGCCCGGGGAGGTGAACCATCGCCAGGGATCTCCCAAATCCGAGGATCTGGGTGTGGAGGGTCCTGACAAGCTGCTGCCAGCCTCCCCGTCCTCATCCTCCTCTTCCTCCTCCAGTTCTTGTTCTGCAGAGGAGGTGGCCGCTGCCAGTGCCGCTGGAGACCCCCATGTGGCAGGATCTCCCACGTCTCTTGGTGGTCACCAGCTGCCAGCCAAGAACAAGCTCCAGATGGACGGCCAGAGCGGGCACCTACTGAGCGGGGGCACCAACCTGCTGGGCAGCCCCTTCCCCGGATCTCCCGACCTGGCCAGCACCCAGAGCCCCGGAGGATCAAGCTCTTCTCCTTCCTTGCCCGGGTTTGGTACCCCCTGGTCTGTGCAGACCTCATCCCCTCCACCAGCTGCACCATCCCAGCACCCCCAGCAGCCAGCTGCGCCCCACCCTGCTGCCGGGCACAACCTGAATGCCCTGCAGAGCCCCGAGCCTGACAGCTTCTACCCTGGCATCCCTTCCTCCATCAACCCGGCTTTCTTCCACAGCTTCTCCCCTGTGTCTGCCAACCCTTGCCCTGGCATGAACGTCCCTGGATTCAGCAGCCCCTTCTCGGCTCAGATGAACATCAGCCAGCAGCAGCAGCAGAGCAGGAGGTCCCCGGTCAGCCCCCAGATGAACCCCCAACACCACCACCAGGCTGCTGCCTACCTCCAGCAGAGAAACAACTACAACCACCATCAGGTAACCCTTGGCCATTGTTACCCCCATGCATATGTCATGATCTGAGCCCCAATGTGGGCATGGGCACAATCCCTACTATCCCATGAGAATCTGCCTTATTGTCTTTGGACCCTTTATGGCTCTCCTTGGCGGATATTCTATTGTATTGTATATCTGTGCCAGTGGATATCATTTTATAGGGGAGTTTTTCCCAACTGGTGAGCCTCCAGCTGTTGTAAAACTACAACTCCCAGCATGCCCGGACAGCCTTTGGCTGTCCGGGCTTGCTGGGAGTTGTAGTTTTGCAATTGCCGGAGACACACTGGCTCCTATTAAGCTTCCTACAGATCTGTGCCAGTGGATATCATTTTATAGGGGAGTTTTTCCCAACCGGTGAGCCTCCAGCTGTTGTAAAACTACAACTCCCAGCACGCCCGGACAGCCTTTGGCTGTCTGGGCTTGCTGGGAGTTGTAGTTTTGCAATTGCCGGAGGCACACTGGCTCCTATTAAGCTTCCTATTTAGGGTGCTCTTTTTCAACCAATGTGCCTCCAGCTGTTGCAAAACTACAGCTCCCAGCAGGCTGTCTGGGCATGCCAGGAGTTGTAATTGTGCAACAGCTGGAGGCACAATGGTATACGGTGCCATACCCAGGCCTAGGCAGCCTATAAGAGGTAGCATACCCCCCATTGTTAGAGGAATAGCAGAGGCCTAGTGTCACCCTGTCCTGACAGCCATTGTGTGCCCGTCATTTGGGGTTGTGAACCTTCTTACCTGCACCGTGACATCATCACGTGTTATCCTAAAATAAGTGGCAAATCCCCCTGGATAAAACGGGCATCTTAAAATGTTACCCCCTGTGCCCGATCTACGTACACAGATGTAGCAGAGTGGGGTTTTTGCAGGGGGCTCCCTGTAATGGGACTGTAGGTGTACCACCATGACACATTGGGCTCTGCTACATGGGTGCAGAATAGGCTGTCGTGTAGATAGATCACACCGACCGAGGTGATGTATTATTGAGCTGTGCTAGGCCGGAATCACTATGCGGTACATTTACTATTAATAGACCCGCCATATGCTATATATATATATATATATATATATATATATATATATATATATATATATAATATTTTTTTTTTATTAATATATTTTTTATATATTTTATATATATATATATATATATATATATTTTTTTTTTAAATATATATATATATATATATATATATATTTTTATATATTTTATATATATATATATATATATATATATATATATACCTTCTATAATCCCATACGCCACCCTTTGCACATATGTAGTACTATCATCCTCCATTACCCCCGCCTCATGTCACATTATAATGCATGAATGTCATTTTTTTTTTCCTCCCACCCCAGGCATTGCTGCTTTGTGGCCTTTCCAGCTGCCATCTTGTGTGTGCTGGGTGTATATACTATTTTGTATATGTAAATGCCGCCTCTAGTAAATAGGATGCTTGTTCACCTCATACAGGATGTGGCTTTTAGCCGCTGTGTGTTCCGCATGATAAATACGTCATATTGTCTGCTTATCCGGTAATCTGTCCGGTCTAGGTGCCCTTGGATGCTGTATGAATGCGGTATAATATAATATAATGCAGGGTTTCCCAACCAGGGTGCCTCCAGCTGTTGCAAAACTACAACTCCCAGCATGCCCGGACAGCCAACGGCTGTCCGGGCATGCTGGGAGTTGTAGTTATGCAACAGCTGGAGGCACGCTGGTTGAAAAACACTGATTTATGTGTATTATATGAATTATTTCTCCCGGTTAAGGTGAAACCTGGTCCGGGCATGCTGGGAGTTGTAGTTATGCAACAGCTGGAGGCACGCTGGTTGAAAAACACTGATTTATGTGTATTATATGAATTATTTCTCCCGGTTAAGGTGAAACCTGGTCCGGGCATGCTGGGAGTTGTAGTTTTGCAACAGCTGGAGACACCCTGGTTGGAAAACACTGATATAATGTGTATTATAAGGATTATTTCTCCCGGTTAAGGTGAAACCTGGTCCGGGTATGCTGGGAGCTGTAGTTTTGCAACAGCTGGAGGCACCCTGGTTGGAAAACACTGATATAATGAGTATTATAAGGATTATTTCTCCCGATTAAGGTGAAACCAGGAAACTACAGATCCTAATGGCCGTCTTTATGTTTTTTTTGCAGGGCTTTGGGTAGGTGATGCGTATGATCAGTAAGTGTGTAAAATAAGTGCCTCCATGGTATAGACAGGCGTAGGGAAAGCTGGGATTGTCTTTGAGAGATGATGTACAAACAGCGGAATGACAGCTCTGCTACATCTGTCACATCTCCGAGAAGGGCTGCGGAGAGCCTCCATGACATTCCTGGCTCAGGACTAGGACTATTGTTCACACCCGGCCATGATCTGACACCTATCTCCTATGTAGGATGGCTGATGAGCTGGTAGGCCTCAATGGCGGAAAGAGATCTTATTGCTGGACATTGGAGAAGTCGGGTCGGATACTGGACCGACTGGCACGACTTGGCGCTCATAAATACACCATAGGAGAGAAATTTTAGATATTGAGAATATATATATTTTGGAGCGAGATGTTAATGGATATGAGATAGATATGAGATATAGGTAGATAGATGTGATACGTATGAGATAGATATAAATAAGAGAGTTTGAGGACAGAGAAATAGATATAGATGGTAGATATAGACAATAAATAGATATGAGAGGTAGATATAGACAATAGATAGATATGAGAGATAGATATAGACAATAGATCAGTGTTTCCCAACCAGGGTGCCTCCAGCTGTTGCAAAACTACAACTCCCAGTATGCTCGGACAGCCAAGGGCTGTCCGAGCATGCGGGGAGTTGTAGTTTTGCAACAGCTGGAGGCACCCTGGTTGGGAAACACTGCAATAGATAAATATATATACGATATATATAAGATAGATATAAAAGAGAGTTTAGATGATTGATGTATATAGATGCAACATCTATGAGATACATATAAAATAGATAGATATATAGATATGAGAGAGATTAATAGATGAGGTATATAGGAGATAGTTAAATATGAGAGATAAATAGATACATATGTGAGAGAGAACTATATTAATAGATGGATAGGTCAATATTATCATAAAAATATAGACATAAATGTGGGATATTGATATTGGATAAATGTAATGGGAAACAAGATGGATATATATATATATATATATATATATATATATATAGATGTGTATGTGTGTATATATAGATAGATATACAGATAGATATATAAGATATTCACAGATAAATGCGATCAATGGATATGGACATATATATATATATATATATATGTGGATATAGAGATAGATAGATATAGATATAAATGTGGATATAGAGATAGATAGATAGATATAGATATAAATGTGGATATAGAGATAGATAGATATAGATATATATGTGGATATAGATAGATAGATATAGATATATATGTGGATATAGATAGATAGATATAGATATATATGTGGATATAGATAGATAGATATAGATATATACCGTAGATAGATATGCAGGTAGATATATTATGATATTAATAGATATTAGATGAACAGTGAAAACTTTTTTTTTTGGAGATGTCTACCCAAAATGTCATTGAAAAGCAGTCTTCTGTGTGTGTGTGTGTGTGTGTGTGTGTGGGGGGGGGGTCTTGACAAGGAAGATGGCCAATGTGTGTAATATATGAAGGAACCAAAGTCAGTGATGCCGTGACCGCATACGGCTGGGGGAGAACTAAAACCAGGCGCTCCCGTATCCCTGCCGTATGCGGCCCGTATGTAATGTATTTCAATGAGCCGACCGATGTGAAGCGACTCCGGTCGGCTCATTTTTGTCCCGTATGCGGTTTTCCCACCGGACCTAAAACCGTGGTGGACGGAATCTGATCTGGATTCCTCAAAACCTGACTCTACTGTATCAAAACGTCTGTACAAATTTCAACCCGTATACGGTTAAAAACCGTATAAAGTTTTCAAAAATGATGTCCGGTTGCATCAGTTTTTTAAGAAGAAAAATGTATACGTTTTTAACTTTTCACTCCATTTTGAATAAAGTTTCACTTGTTTGATTGAAATTCAAAGAAAAAAAAACTGTGCAAAGTCAAAAACCATACGGTGAAAACTGGATGGAACCGTACGCACATACAGTTCTGTACAGTTCCCTCTCCCATGTTAAAAAAAAAAAACTTATACGGTTTAATACAGTTTTTCCCCCGGACCAAAAAACGTGGTAGTCTACGGTTTTGGGTACAGGTAAAAAACTGGACAAAACCGTATTAGACACAAAACGGATGATGCGTTTGACATCCGGTTTACAATGTTAAGTCAATTGCATACGTTTTCTATACGGTTCCGTACGGTTTGTAGCATGAAACCGTATACGGGAACTGTATAGCAAAAACGTGGTGTGCGTGCACCCTAAAAGGGGGGGGGGGAGGATCTTCTTGAGGTGTTTTATTTTTATATTTTTCTTTTTTTAGAGATGCTTCACTGTAGCTGAAATTCTTAGATGTAAGGTGGGTACTAAATGTATAAGAAATAAAAATGTAAAATAAATGGTATGAAGTATTGGATTACCAATGCTAAATCGGATGTGACATGAGATCTAGATATAATAGATATTTGATACATATGAGATAGATATAGGAGAGATAACGGATGTATAGGGAATAGCTGTATGTTACCGTCGCCCTCTTTTCGTGCTTCCAGTACTTTCATTGTACAGTAACCTGCCCCTGAGTGAATCGTCCTCCCAATTGTTCTTTTCAGGGTCTTTTTTCCACTTGCGGGTGGCATCCCTTACATCAGCACTGCGGTGCCCGTCGTCCTTTTGTGGTTGATTCATTTATTAATAGCTGTGCCCGGCTTTGATACGTGGGGGGATTTTGCAGGACATCACAGAGCCCTGGATGTAGTCCTCTCCGTCAGCACAGGGATTAAAGGCCATTCACCATCTGAACCTGAACAAGGGAGGCCAAAGCCTTTAATACCCCAATTGTTTTCCTTTTTTTTCTCCCCATGTTTTGCTAAGGTAAATCTTACAGGGTGGAAACCCTGACGTCATAATCTGCTGATGTACAACACCGGGAATTATTGCCTTGGAAATGTCAGCTTGTTTACCAGGGCTTGTGTGCCAGCAGTGGTGGAGGCAGCTAGTGTCGCCACCTTACCGGCCGTACCGGTCTCGCTAATTTGCATGATTAATTATATATGCGTGACATCACAGGATACACATATGTGGGGAAAATTTGTCCTATTCTGACCCCTTTAACTTTTTTTATTTCTCCTTATACGGGCCGGTATGAGGGCTCATTTTTTTTGCGCCCGGATCTGTAGTTTTTAACAGCACCATTATTGTTTTGATGGGACTTTTTGATGGCTTTTTATTGTTAAATTCGGAAGTTGCAGTTAGTTACTAACTACAACTCCCAGCATGCCCTGATCCAGCCTGTGGCTCAGCAGCTGCCCAAAATGAAAACTACAACTTCCAGCATGTTGGACTGTATAGTAGTATATAGTATAGGTCGGTGTTTCCCAACCAGGGGTGCCTCCAGCTGTTGGAAAACTACAACTCCCAGCATGCCCTGATACAGCTTGTGGCTCAGCAGCTGCCCAAAATGAAAACTACAACTCCCAGCATGTTGGACTATATAGTAGTATATAGTATAGGTCAGTGTTTCCCAACCAGGGGTGCCTCCAGCTGTTGCAAAACTACAATTCCCAGCATGCTGGGAGTTGTAGTTTTGCAACAGCTGGAGGTGCTCTGGTTGGGAAACACCGACCTATACTATATACCACTATATAGTCCAGCATGCTGGGAGTTGTAGTTTTGCAACAGCTGGAGGTGCTCTGGTTGGGAAACACCGACCTATACCATATACCACTATATAGTCCAGCATGCTGGGAGTTGTAGTTTTGCAACAGCTGGAGGTGCTCTGGTTGGGAAACACTCCAACATTCCGGGATTTGGAGCATTGGTTGGATAAATACCGCCCATTGCATAGCCGTTATTTTTTATATAAAAATCCTGGCAGGGAGGCCAAAATACCGGCTATGCCTGTAAAATACCAGCCAGGTGGCGACCCTAGAGCCAGCAGATGCCCCTGGTCCGGTATAGGACATACAGAGAGGTGGTACTTATATATAGAACAAATTCTTCATGCCGTTCTTGGTCACTGAACCCATCAGAAGGTCAAACTTTCGCTTTCGACAAACAGATGTAACAGAGTTAGTTACTTGGTTCATTGTGATTTTATGTATGGCCATTAAGCTCTGCTACACATTTAACCCTATGTAGCTCAGACCACATGACAACAACTGCTATTCCCTATGGGGGGGGGGGGGGGGGGGGGGGAATCACGTGAGACTCGTGACTATCCCAGAAAACCCAGAGGGCATTGAGGCCACTGACACTGTACCAAAGTCACCAGTTTTTCTTCCTGGATATAATACTGCTCTATGCTACATTAATCTATTGGAACCTGATGGGAAATGGATTAGGCAAATGCAAATAGCACCCAGGACTGGGTTGAAAGAACATTGGGGGGGGGGGGGGGGGGGGTTATGGGCACTCGTGGTTTCACAGGTTCGAAATGCCAGTCCCCACATGCAGGACAATGCCAATAAGATCCTTTCATTGTACATGAATATTGTTTCAGTCCATAAAGTTAGGACCTTCCTCAGCAAATGAAGTATAGATTAAAGGGGTACTCCGGTGGAAAACATTATTATTATTATATAATAATATATAAGATTTGTAAATTACTTCTATAAATAAATCTTTACCCTTCCAGTACTTTTAAGCAGCTGTATGCTACTGAGGAAATTCTTTTCTTTTTGAATTTCTTTTTTGTCTAGTCCACAGTGCTCTCTGCTGACACCTGATGCCCGTATCAGGAACTGTCCAGAACAGAAGAAAATCTCAATTGCAAACCTATGCTGCTCTGGACAGTTCCTGACATGGACAGAGATGCCAGCAGAGAGCACTGTGGACAAGACAAAAAAGAAATTCAAAAAGAAAAGAATTTCCTCTGTAGCATACAGCTGCTAAAACGTACTGGACGGGTAAAGATTTTTTAATCAAAGTAATTACAAATCTGTTTAACTTTCTGGCACCAGTTGATTTAAAAAAAATAAAAAAAAATGTTTTACACCAGAGTACCCCTTTAAGGCTGTGGTGTATAATTCTATAGTATATAGATTTTCCTCTCTATAATAGTTTTGGGATGAGAGCAAGGACATGAAGTCTCTACGGGTCCATGTAACGGTCTATTGTGCGGTATCATATTCATGGGTCCGTACACAGAATGGGCAGTATAAGCCCATAGCAGTCATTGAATATGGGATAGATATGTATTATTGTATGTATCCGGAGATTAGATGCCGTGTGAGCGCACAAATCCCATCTACATCCACCATTGATCATTACATGGTGATGACTCCAGTAGCCTTGTATAGTATGCGTTCATCACCGCCATTGAAACGAATCTGACATACCAAAATCTATCACCATACAGGTTTTATTGTAGTGGCAATCTGTGGTGGCTTACTAGGAAGCAAAGAAAGGGTTAACCCACTATCTGTGACCAGTAATAGAAGCAGATAAGGCTTCAGGTCACCTCCAGTCCTTTCCAACTCCATAGTAATGCAGTTAGCGTCATATGTCAATGATCGATACATGGCGAAACACGCCGGGAGCTTGTTGTATGATATTTTGGGAGTCATGATTTCTCCAGCATTTATCCATGCGGTGCAGATGTACAGGGTAAATTCACTCTGGGACGTTTGTTGCGGATTCTTGTTCGGATTTTTCCATGGACGCAATAATCTAAATGGTATAAATAATGGATAGAGCCTAGGCAGCATCGGACTGATGGTACAAGAATAACCCCTTCATGTCCATCATTGAGACTAGAATTACTAAACATTACTTGGGTTATCCAGGAAAAAAACTTTTTTTTATATATCAACTGGCTCTAGAAAGTTAAACAGATTTGTGAATAACTTCTATTAAAAAATCTTAATCCTTTCAGTACTTATGAGCTGCTGAAGTTGAGTTGTTCTTTTCTGTCTAAGTGCTCTCTGAGGACACCTGTCTCTGGAACCACCCAGTTTAGAAGCAAATCCTCATAACAAACCTCTTCTACTCTGTGCAGTTCCCGAGACGAGCAGAGATGTCAGCAGAGAGCACTGTTGCCAGACAGAAAACAACAACTCAACTTCAGCAGCTGATAATTATTGTAAGGATTAAGATTTTTTTTTAATAGAAGTAATTTACAAATCTGTTTAACTTTCTGGAGCCAGTTGATATAAAAAAATTAAAGTTTTTTCCTGGATAACCCCTTTAACTAAAAGCATAGACAATACATTACTATGACCAGGACCCAAAGCATATCAGATATAGCACATAGAGATCCTTTCAGAGGACGGCATTGAATACATTGTTTTCTTAGCTCAGTCTTCTGTGTATTAGAATCGGAACATAGATGAAGCTTTTTTATTTATTTACGGTATTTTTTTTATTTTTATTTTTTGGCTCCCTTCCTTGTTGCTGCGATCCTGTAAGAGGTTTTACAGCCCCGCTCTCACCGCTGGTCAAAAAAAAACAAAAAACAAAAACAAATGATGGCCGCCCATGATGTATGTTTCATGTCGTGGGGTGGGAAATGGTTAAATGAATTTTTCAGCATCTTTTCTTCATCAGCAGAAATTTTTGATTCCAGAATTTATGTTGATCTGATGTCTATAGGATGATATAGGGTATATATATATATATGTTTCCCAACCAGTGTGCATAAATACAACTCCCAGCTGAAGGCTGTCCGGGCATGCTGGGAGATGTAGTGGTGCAACAGCTGGAGGCACCCTGGTTGGGAAACACTGGTCTAGTGATGGATCTCAGCCACGAGATATGTTTCCTAATGAATGGACGTCGAGCTGACCCCCACCATCCCGACTATTGGCACTGCCCCCAAGCTGGCCTGTGGTTGGCAGATTATTTTGAGGTCTGTGATCCTGAGCACCTTCAGATGTTCTCCGTGGCTATTAATGGGCGCTGTTAATAGACGTGACGACTTCAGCTCTTTAATATATCCGTTTGGCCGGGCTAAATCTTTTACAGCAAGCAAAAATGATCCTGTGCAACTGGGCGGCTGTGAAAAAAAACAAAAAAAAACCTGATGATCCCTTAATCCTCCGTATTAATTTTAGTTACTGTTGCAGAGTAATCGCCCTCCCCTCCGTGTCAGACGTGGAGTGATATTCGCTTGGGCTCCGGTTCAAATATGTCCTCGGCAGAGAGGTTTAGTTTTCTCTAAATCTTTTACTTTGGCAGGGTCTGCGCGCTGGATCGGAGCCTGTTATCATCGGGGGAAAGGTTGAGCCATTTAGAGGATTTGTTTTTTCCATTTTTTTTTTATTTTTTTTTGGGCACAGTATTATAAATGTTTTTGAGCGAAAAAATGTAATGTTTTTTTCCTTTCGGTGTTATTTTTAACAAATAAAGTTTTTTTTTTAAATGTCAGAGTATACTACAGGAATATTGGCTCATTTTACTATTAAAGGGAACGTGGGCCTAGTTTTTTTCTCTTTCTGGATTAGGGCAGGTTCACATCAGCATTGACCTCCGCTAGGCAAGTCCATTCAAATTACTGGGGTTGAGAGGAGATAAAAAAAAATAAAAATCCTGCATGTCCAAAAGAATATTTTTGTAAAAAAAAAAACAGACCCCAGACTGAAACCCAACAGACTCCATTCAAAGTCAACGGTGTCCATTGTGCTCCGACCCGTTTGGGGTCTGTTCATGGAAAAAAAAAAAGAAAAAGAGCTGGAAAGACCCTTAAAGGAGTTCTCCGGTGCTTAGACATCTTATCCCCTATCCAAAGGATAGGGGATAAGATGCCTGACCGCGGTAGTCCCGCCGCTGGGGACTCCCGTGATCTTGCACGCGGCACCCTGTTTATAATCAGTCCCCCTCCCATAGGCTTGTATTGAGGGGCGGAGTGTGATGTCACACGGGGGCGGAGGCGTGACGTCACACGCCGTCGGCCCTGTGGTCGCCGGTAATCAGACCCCGAGCGAACACGCTCCGGGGACTGATTATAAATGGGGTGCTGCATGCAAGATCACGGGGGTCCCCAGCGGCGGGACCCCCGCGATCAGGCATCTTATCCCCTATCCTTTGGATAGGGGATAAGATGTCTAAGAACCGGAGAACCCCTTTAATGAGCACAATGTCAGTATGAACCTAGCCTTATCCGCCAAATACTGAAACCTTTTTTTTTTTTTTTTGTTGTTTATATTTTCTGATTGTATTTGTTTTTGTACATTATTATGGGAGCAGCCATCATGCCTGAACTGTTTTTAACAGCATTTAGAGATGCTTTACAGCAAGCCCTATGGACATAAACAGGAGCTGTCACTTTCAGATGAATTGGAAACATTACTGGCCGTTGCACAGGGAAGGGGACACTGAGCTTTAGCTATTGTTAATGGTGTTTTTTCCTATATACTGCTGTACAGATCACTTTCCGGCATCCTTCTCCTCATCATCACAGACAGACTTTGTTTGAGGCCTAGTTTAGTGCACTTGCTCAGTGTCATATCCAGAGGTTGTCTTTGGGAAATAGATGTATGAGTGCTGTCAGCATTGCTGCAGAGGTTAAAGGGGTGAGGGATCAGACTGTCAGTGCTCAGACCATATGCTGCAAACTGCATTGAATAAGTCTGCATGGTTTTCGTCCCAGAAGGAAGCCTCTTCTAAAGATGAAGCACAAGAAAGCCTGCAAACAGTTTGCTGAAGACAATCAGACTAAGAACATGGATTAGTGGATCCGTGTCCTGTGGTCTCATGAGACCAAGTTAAACCTATTTGGTTCAGATGGTGTCAAGTGCATGTTGGGCGGCAACCAGAAGTGTGTCCTGCCTACAGTCAAGCATGGTGGTGGGTGTCATGGTCTGTGGCTGCATGAGGGCTGCTGGCACTGGGGAGATACAGCTTATTGAGGGAACCATGAATGGCAGCACATACTGTGACATACTGGGGCATAGCATGATCCCCTCCCTTTTGAGACTGGGCCTTAAAGGTGATGTTTCCAGACCTAAACCGTATTGATTTTCTTTGGGGCATCCTCAAACGGAAAATGGGGGATGGCAAGGTCTCTAATGTCCACCAGCTCCGTAATGTTGTCATAGAGGAGTGAAAGAGGACTCCAGTGACAACCCGTGAATCTCTGGTGAACTCCATGCCCAAGAGGCTTAAGACTGTGCTGGAAAATAATAGCGGCCACACAGAATATTGACACTTTGGGCCCAATTTGGACATTTCCACTATGGTTTAGACATTAAAGGGGTTGTGCGCTGCCCTGCAGTTCGGAGCTCCGCTCACAGCGTCCGGAAGTTCATTACTCCGAACGCTGTGTGCGGGCTTCCGTGTTTGCGGGCGTGACGTCACGCCCGGCCCCTTCGTGACGTCTCGCCCGCCCCCTCTACCAAAGTCTATGGGAAGGGGGCGTGACAGCAGTCGCGCCCCTTTCCCATAGACTTTTGTTGAGGGCCCGGCGGCCGCGAACACTGAAGCCCGCACACAGCGTTCGGAGTAAAGAACTTCCGGATGCTGTGAGCGGAGCTCCGAACTGCAGGGCAGCGCACAACCCCTTTAATGACTGTGTAGAGTTACAGTGACAACCTCCCCCCCCCAACCTGCGATGGCCCCGACATACGATCATTTCAAGATACAGAGGCCATGGCATGTTGAAGGCAGCATCAACATACAATGCTTTTATGTCGGGGCCATCGCATAAACGGCTATCCGGCGGCACAGACTGCTTCAGCTGCGTCCGGATAGCCGTTTACGGTGCCCCGTGTGGTCCGGTGAGTGTCACTTACCTGTCCTCGGGGCTCCGGCGCATCCTCTTCGGGATCCCCTGCATCATCGGCGCTCTCGAATCGTCGTCGTCACGTCGCTGCGCACGCCGTCCCGTCATCCAATAGTAGCGGCGTGTGTAGCGACGTGATGGTGGCGACGGAGAGCGAGGATGCCGGGGAAACAGAGGCCTTGCCGGAGCGTCGGGGACGCAGTGACAGCGATGGAAGGCGACATCCCGGGCAGCGGTGACGAGCGGTGACGGGTCCGGAGCGGCGGGGACACGTGAGTACAACCTTTAAAGGAGATATCCAGTGGTGAACCCAGAGGTGAACAACTTATCCCCTATCCTAAGGATAGGGGAAAAGTTTGAGATCGTGGGGGGTCCAACCGCTGGGGCCCCCTGCGATCTCCTGTACGGAGCCCCGACAGCCCGCGGGAAGGGGGCGTGTCGACCTCGGCACAAAGCCGCGGCCGACACGCCCCCTCAATACAACTCTATGGCAGAGCCGAAGCGCTGCCTTCGGCAATCTCCGGCTCTGCCATAGCGATGTATTGAGGGGGTGTGTCGGCCGCCGCTTCGTGCGGGGGTTGACACCCGCTATCTAGCCGGAGAGCCTGGCCCCCGTACAGAGAGATCGCAGGGGGCCCCAGCGGTCGGACCCCCCGCGATCTCAAACTTATCCCCTATCCTTAGGATAGAGGATACGTTTTTCACCACTGGACTACCCCTTTAATACCAGTGGTCTTCAACCTGCGGACCTCCAGATGTTGCAAAACTACAACTCCCAGCATGCCCGGACAGCCAACGGCTGGGTGTTGTAGTTTTGCAACATCTGGAGTTCCGCAGGTTGTATACCACTGTCCTATACTTTACATTGCACGGATCCCTCAACATACGATGGTTTGAACAAACGATGGTCCATTTGGAACGGATTACCATCGTATGTTGAGGGACCACTGTATTTTGAGGGGACGCAACATTAAACACTGTTATACAGGCTGAGCACTCGCTACTTTACATTGTAGCAGAGGGTCATCTCTTCAGTCTTGTCACATGAAAACGTCTAATAAAATGTTTAGACAGAAATGTGAGGGGTGTACTCCCTTAATGTGAGACACGGTGTGAATATATTTGTATTTTTCCTCTTAGCCTGAGATCCTGTACCCGACTAGGCCAGCTGACATCTGCCACCTCAGTAAGGTCACTAGTTCACTGTGAAATGATACCCTGAGAAGACTTTGGCTCTGGAAATAAAATGGCTGTCTCCACTGTGCAGGTGACAACATAGTCGCAACATAAAGATAGAGGGAGAGATTTATCAAAACTTGTCCAGAGGGAAAGTTGCCCAGTTGCCCATAGCAACCAATCAGATCGCTTCTTTCATTTTTAACAAGGCCCCTGCAAAATGAAAGAAGAAATCTGATTGGTTGCTATGGGCAACTGGGCAACTTTTCCTTTGCACAGGTTTTGATAAATCTCCCTCAGAGTGCCTGAAATACAGCACAGAGTGCTCACTATGCTCGGCTATTGATGGCCAGAGAAACATACATTTTCCTAGAAAGCAAAAATCTACAAACCAACCTTCATAGTGGCGGATTATAATTAGAGATCAGCGAACTTACAATAAATTTGATTCGTCACGAACTTCTCGGCTCGGCAGTTGATGACTTATCCTGCGTAAATTAGTTCAGCCTTCAGGTGCTCCGGTGGGCTGGAAAAGGTGGATACATTCCTAGGAAAGAGTCTCCTAGGAATGTATCCACCTTTTCCAGCCCAACGGGAGCACCGGAAAGCTGAAATAATTTATGCAGGATAAGTCATCAACTGCCGAGCCGAGAAGTTCGTGACGAATCGAATTTACTGTAAGTTCGCTCATCTCTAATTATAATGTATACAATCCAATTTTTGTGGAGAAAACCTGATGTTAGAATAGGACGTCTGTGTGGGAATGGGAAGGCGAGAGCGCTGAAGTCAATTCACATTGTGCAGGTTCCTTTTTACTGTACACTGGTTGTCTTTTCCGCTATAACAAAAAACACAAATAGCCAGCACAACTACATGATACACGAGTGCATGCTGCTGTGGCAAATGCAAAGTATACAGACAGAAAAATTGCAGCGGCACATTTTATCAAAATTTTTATATTTTTTTTTATTATTTTTTTTAAAGGCTTTCAGCGCACTTTTTGATCAAAACGTGTCCCCCATCCGCCACGTGGAGGCGACCATTTTCGGATGGTCCCTAACATACATTATGAGTCTAATACTAGTTGTGAGTATTAGACTCATAATATATGTTAGGGACCATCCGAAAATGGCCGCCTCCACGCGGATGGGGGACACTTTTTGATCAAAAACTGTCTTTTCCTCTATGGATGTTCTAGCAGATGTCATATGATATTAGTGCTTGTAATATGAGCCAGGATCTTGTTTATTGCACCTTTATTCTCATTTCGGCTTTGACTCGTACTCCAAATTAGATTTTTATTGGCGGGTTGTTAAATACAGTCATCTGTGTTACAGTGGTCAGAGTCTGTGCAGAGCAGGATCGGTCACTATGGATTGTTTCTTTAATATTACGATACCTTATTAAGATTGTGCCCTTCTGGTCATCCAATGGTGTCGGGGAGCTCCCCAGAGGCCAGTTCTGTACTTTTAAGGACTAAACAAAAGTTATGAGACTATGTACTGCTAGGGCTGGGCGGTATACCGGTTCATACCGAATACCAACATTTTGGGCTGCACGATATGAATTTTTCCCATCACACAATACCGGTTGGGCCCCTCCCCCTTGGGAATGAATTATCAGCCCAGCGCAGCGCTGCTCATACATCGGGGAACTAATCATACGTGACCCGCCAGCGCTGTTCTGCTCCCCCCCACAATTAATTATCAGCCCAGCGGGGTACTACTCACATATGTCACCCGCAAATACTGCCCTCCTCCTCTTTGTTGGGGGCCGTTGGTGCTGGAACGGCCAACGGCTGTCCGGGCATGCTGGGAGTTGTAGTTTTGCAACAGCTGGAGGTCCGCAGGTTTGAGACCACTGCTGTACGCTGTATCCCTATACAATAGTTTCAACATACAATGGTCTTTTCTGGACCATTGTAAGTTGAAACCAGACTCAACATACAAAGCTACGGACAATCCAGATTTGTGCAACTTGTCAATGGCTGGAAGAACCGACCAATCAGAATGGGCAATTTACTGGTAAAACCCCTGTATTACTGAAGTGTATGCACTGACTGATGTCTGGTAGCGCCCCCTTCAGTACAGAGAGGTATTACATGTTCTGTACTACTCTTTACCTGTATTACTGAAGCGTATGCACTGACTGATGTCTGGTAGTGCCCCCATGTTCTGTACACTTTACCTGTACCAGGGTTAGCTGCTCCTTTGGACACCAGGTAAGGGCGACTCCATTTTACTTTTTTAGGACATTGCATTGCATTTTTTAGGACATACTTTTTTAGGACAAAGCTCCTGTCCTCTACATAGACCATTGTTTCCCAAGCAGGGTGCCCCCAGCTGTTGCAAAACTACAACTCCCAGCATGCCTGGACAGCTTTTGGCAGTCCGGGCATGCTTGGAGTTGTAGTTTTGCAACAGCTGGAGGCTCCCTGCTTGGGAAACACTGACTTAGACAGTGATTTACAGCTCCCAGCAGATTTCTTTCTTTTATATGTGCGGACTTGCTTTATCTATATTAGTTATCTACTTATTTTTCTTTAATCCTCACTTTTCCTATTTTCGGATGACATTTTGGTGGCTTCAGAACCAATTACCAGGTTTCCATAGAGTTCTGGTCTCAACATACAATGGTTTCAACATACAATGATCGTACTGGAACCGATTAATATTGTAACTTGAGGGATCACTGTACTGTATAAGGCCCCATTCACATCACATATGGGGTATACTTTGGGGCAAAAGATATGCCAGTGTATACCATAGTGTACTCGGCGGCATGCTTGTTTCATTCAATGGATTCTACTAGTGACCTTTGATCTATCATCCAAACATTCTTTTTTGTGTGTGCAGTATTCAGTTATAGTCTCTAATAGACCATGTATGGTCCTTGAAACTCAATGAACATACCATGGTACACATTGGCATATAAATTCCTGTTTTCTTATTTATGAGAATGGGGCCATAGACTCCGTCAGGTCCTGTTCATCAAGAACTGTGCTGTACTAGAAATATGGAAAGTGTGCTGCGGGGGGACCAGGGGGACCAGCGGGACCAGCAGTAATATCAGAAGGTGCATATTGAAGAAATACAGATGCATCTGACTAGTGTTTATGAGATCTGGTTCAGGTTATGGGTATATGTGTGTGTGTATATGTGGTGTCCCGGTACCGCATCCTATCCGGTACCTGTGTATATAGGTCCCCATAGCCAGAGTCCCTACGACGTCAGGTCCTTTTTGTCTGGTCTGCCCCTTGTCACCTCTCATCTAGATATTCATTAAACTAATAGTTTATTCAGGATTTATGTAAATATAATAGTACTAATGTATATAACTAGTTAATTACCTGTCCGGAGCGTAGCAGGACCTGCGGGTCACGTGATCAGGTAAACTCCATGTTTTTTTGCTTAAGGACCTTTGGAGGTCCCTGTGACGCATTGCACCCACCATGCTGTGTGACGGTGAGTGACAGATATTCGGACCAATCAAAATAGCCCTGCCCCTGCTCATATAAGGGAGCAGCGGCCATTGTTAGAGCTCTCTTTCCTCGTGGGCTGTTGACAGGGAAGGATCTGCGCTGCTGTTATCAGTGAATTTAGGCCCTAGCCTTGCGGCGACAGCTGATCTCTTCTTAACCGTGAGTGTATCAGCCCCTAAGCACTCTGCAAGATCACCGGACCTTATCTATCCCCTAAATCCGGACGGATCTTCGCAAATTACCCTAAATTCAGAGACTTGTATATTCAAGGTCCGCAACAACTGTCAGTCACTGAACTATATAGAGACTGTTTGCATGAGACTATTACTGTTCATTGGATGTACTGCAAGCATTTAAGTAAAGTCAACTACCTTGTGGACCTTCAGTCATTTTATTACATGCACCTATCATTACTGGGAAGAGCGGCGAGAGGCCGGAGAATTACCTCAGCATACTAGCCCTCAGCCTGGCATCACGAACTAAAGGGTTAACCTTAACCCCTCATCTACCTAAACAACATCCCAACTACCATACACCCCCCAAGGGCTACCACATACCGTATTTATCGGCGTATAACACGCACTTTTTAGGCAAAATTTTTTAGCCTAAAGTCTACCTGCGTGTTATACACCGATAAGCCGCTGCAGTTCAATGATTTAAAGCGGGCGCTTTAAATCAATGAACTGCAGCGGCTTTGCAGGTGCAGAGACCACCAGTGCTGTCGGCTTCTCTGCCCCTGCCTGTCCTGGGGTCTAGAGCCCTGCTGCCGGCCCTTCTCTCCCCCTGGCTATCGGCGCCGCTGCCCGTTCTCTCCCCCTGACTATCGGTGACAGCGCTGATAGCCAGAGGGAGAGAAGCGGCGCCGGCAATGGAGCAGTGGCGCTGACAGATAGGGGGAGAGAAGGGGCAGTTGCCGTTGCCTCCCCCATCCCCGGTTGCATAATTACCTGTTGCCGGGGTCGGGTCCTCGCTGCTTCAGGCATCCGGTGTACGTCCCCTGCGTCGTTGCTATGAGTGACGTCACTCGTCATTGCGCCGCGCCGTGCAGTGCATAGCGACGACGCATGGGACGCACACCGGAGGCCTGAAGCAGCGAGGACCCGACCCCAGCAACAGGTAATTATGCAACCGGGGATGGGGGAGGCAATGGGGCAGCGGCGCCCGCAATGGGTGCCGCTGCCCCTTCTCTCCCCCTGTCTGTCGGCGGTGCTGCCCCATTGCCGGCGCCGCTTCTCTCCCCCTGGCTATCTGCGCCGGCAATGGGGCGCCGGCACCGATAGTCAGGGGGAGAGAACGGGCAGCGGCGCCGATAGCCAGCGGGAGAGAAGCGGTGGCAGCAGGGCTCTAGACCCCAGGAAAGGCAGGGGGAGAGAAGCGGGCAGCGATGGCCTCTCTCCCCCTGCCTTTCCTGGGGGGTGTATCGGCGTATACGCATGCACACACACGCGCCCTCATTTTACCAAGGATATTTGGGTAAAAAACTTTTTTTATCCAAATATCCTTGGTAAAATGAGGGTGCATGTTATAGGCCAGTGCGTGGTATACCCCAATAAATACGATATATATGTATAATATTTCTATATTGCCACAGACAAGGTTGGTGCTTGATACTTTACAGTCTTCTTTTGGCCTGTTGTTTGTGAGAAGATGAACTCTTTCGGTTGCTCTTCCTTTTAACCTTTTGTCCTAATAACAACCACATTTCCCTGCGTTGGACGGCTGAGATAATTGTGGGGACGGAGTCATAAGGAAGTCACATGCCCTGTATAAACCAGCCCTTTTCTAAAAATATCTCCATGCTGGGCAACTAAGATGACCATTTGTATCAAAGCTTTGTAGATTTACTGTGCAGCTCTTCGAGGAGAGCCTATCCTTAATCTTTATACCAGAAGTATACAGTATATGGCCGACATTTATCAATGAGTTTACACCTTTTTTTCTCCGTACAAAAGGCGCTATTTTGGCGCACTGTGTGTTATTTAACGGCTTTTGGTGGTAGAATTCAGCGTATGCCATGGACTGAAATTTATAAACTGCGCCTTTTTGTAAAAAAGGCGCAAAAAAGGCGCAAAGCCACTGAAAAGTGTCTAAAACTACACTATCCCAGACCTGGCGTAGCTTTTTGGTGTATGTGAAGAGAGAAATTTCATGTGATATGTTGTGGTACCACAGGTGGTTTTTGAGGTGGCCAACAGCATTGATAGAATCCCTTCTTGACTAGGCCGAGGGGCTGTACATTGGGATTAATAGTGTAGGGCTGGGCGGTATACCGGTTCATACCGAATACCGAAATTTTGGTGTTGCACAATATGAATTTTAACCCATACCGCAATACCGGTTTGGCTCCTCCGCCTCGGGAAGGAATGAATCAGCCCAGTGCTGCGCTGTCCCCACATCGGGGAACTACTCACATGTCACCCGCGAGCGCTGCCCCCCAATTAATTATCAGCCCAGCGCTGTCCCCATCGGGGAAAATACTCACATGTCGCCCGCAAGCGCTGCCCTCCTTGCCTCCTGTTTGTTGCGGCCGCCGGCGCTGACACTCTTTACCAGTGGTCTACAACCTGCGGACCTCCAGATGTTGCAAAACTACAACTCTCAGCATGCCCGGACAGCCAACGGCTGTCCGGGCATGCTGGGAGTTGTAGTTTTGCAACATCTGGAGGTCCGCAGGTTGGAAACCACTGCTCTATACTGTGCGATATCCCTATGCCCGGGCTGCAAAAAATAAACAAAATAAACTTTAACTCACCTCCCGTTGGTCCGGTACCGGCCTCACCTGCTTCTTGGGGACAGGAACGTCAGACAGCCGTCAGCCTATCACCGGCCGCAGCGATGTTCCGCCTCGGCCGGTGATAGGCTGAGCCCACTGTCATGTAAGGAGCCGGCCAGAGCTCCCTACATGACAGTGCGCTCAGCCTATCCCCGACCAGGGCGGAGCATCGCTGCGGCCGGTGATAGGCTGACGGCTGTCTGACGTTCCCGTCCCCAGCATAAGGCGTTAGTTTATTTTGTTTACCTTTTGCAGCCCGGGCATAGGGATACCGGACAGTATAGAGTGTCAGTGCCGGCGGCCGCAACAAACAGGTGGACAAGGAGGCCATTTTGGGCGGAGGGGAGGAGGAGGAAATACCGTTATATACCGTGGAACCACCAAAAGTTAAAAAAATACCACGATACGCACATTTGGTCATACCACCCAGCCCTATAATAATGTCTAATTTATTGTATATACCTGATATAGAACTTGTTACCAGTGACTATATAGTTATAACTGTCCTGGCCTTTCCACTTGGGCACTGTATCATGGATCTATTGTGGACAGGATGCATGGTGGACATTACTTTTTGGGATTATGTAAAGTATGGCGTGCTATAATATTCACTCTCCTTTTTCAGAACCAATTGGCTCAAAGTACTGTATTAACTGTATTATGTTCTGCCGGGTCTTTTCATGTCCTGAAATCTGGGACCTTATTGTATTTATATTGGTACAGATGGATGTTGTTGTGCCCCTCTAGACTTTTCAAAGAGTGGGGTTACTTTTTATGTACAAATCACAAGGATCTGAGACATTATATTCATAGGCGACACGTCTGAGGCGGTATATGAGATCTGTATAGAGCTCGCCAGGTCCTTGGATTCTTTCATACCTATACAATACAATTTTACGCCCACAAAACACCCTCTTCTATTACTCATTCACGCTGCGGAGATCTGTCTCGTTGCCAAGTGTTGAGTCTCCTGTGTGTTAATATTCTCTATTTAAGGCAGCATGATACACCCATCACATGCCCGACACCACCTTGCCATTTTTCTATATACATCTGCCACCCAAATGCTACATAGTGTGTTATATGATGGTGTGCTCTTCACTGACACGAGGAATTAGTAGAGGTAGTGTTCTCCGAACTGCGGCTCTCCAGATGTTTCTAAGCTACCACTCCCATCGTGTCCGAACCCCTGTGTTGGTTGTCACCCTGCTTTCTCAAAACTTGACAGAACGGGCCAACTATATTGTATGAATACCTCAATGACTTTGGTAGGAGAAAGTGGGCAAGCCATGAAGTAAGTCAAACATGACTATATAGCTAGGTGGGACGTGCTTGTAAAGGCACTTGGTGTAGGACGCTTTGTAGTATTCACTGTCTGTAATTCCTTCCGTCCCACCCAGTCACATGAAACAAAACCCTTTCATGACAGCCCTATTATTGGTGTTTACAGCACATAGATAGTCGTGTGTGCGCTCATTGTGACCGTACATTGTCATTAGCCCATCCCGCTTGGTTTGACTGGTTCTGTCACATTGTTGCAGTTGTTTGTGTTTTTTCGCCGCCTCGTGTTGGGTGGTGAGAGTAGTCTTGGTAGCTGGAAAACACTTTCTTGTTGGTGTTTTTTTTCTGCAGAAATTCAGAGGAAATTCTTTACCGGTCAACAATGCTCAAATGGTGACTCTAACAAGTAGTGCGTCCTTGTGTTAGGGGGATGTACACAAACATGCTGGGATAGGATAGCAACAGTTAATGTTGATAATATACAGAGAGTATGTGGTCAAACATGGTCTCCCTTCTACCCCATAATGCAATGTCACATGTGAGGTGGCTGCTCGGGTCCCTACTCACTTATACTGTGGTTCTATTGTTATGGTTTTTTTTTTTATTCCACATTATGGGGGGAGACTTATCAAACCTGTCCAGAAGAAAAGTTGACCAGTTGCCCATAGCAACCTATCAGATTGCATCTTTCATTTTTCACAGAGCTTTTCAAAAATGAAAGAAGCGATCTGATTGGTTGCTAGGGGCAACTCAGCAACTTTTCCTCTGCACAGGTTTTGGTAAATCTCCCCCTATATTATATTTCCAAGGTTGCAGCTTCTAGTACCGCTCTCTACCCCGACCAATTCTGGAGCACCTGCGCAAGGACACGCCGGTCCCGCCCTCGGCTTTGTGCAATAATAGAAGAAAAGATTGTCCAGCGCTAGGCTTGCAGATAAAAGCTTGCTTTTATTTGGATAATCCAAAAGAAGTCACTTGACAGAGGACAATGTCTGACGCGTTTCCCACCTAAGTGCTTAATCGTAGACTGACCATATTATATTTCCATATATATCCGTAGACCCCCATCACCTGACAAAGGCCAAAGCCTGTCATTTTGGCATTTATTCTGTTGGTTTCCATTAGTTTCTGTTAATCTGCTGGGTGGATTAGTACAGATCTGTGTACTATTTCACGAAGATCTAGTAAAAAAATAAATAGAAATAAATAAATATATATATATATATATATATATATATATATATATATACCGTATTTATCGGCGTATAACACGCACTTTTTAGGCTAAAATTTTTAGCCTAAAGTCTATGTGCGTGTTATACGCAGATACCGCCCCAGGAAAGGCAGGGGGAGAGAGGCCGTCGCTGACCGCTTCTCTCCCCCTGCCTTCCCTGGGGTCTAGAGGGCTGCTGCCGGCCCTTCTCACCCCCTGGCTATCGGCGCCGCTGCCCGTTCTGTCCCCCTGACTATCGGTACCGGCGCCGATAGCCAGGGGGAGAGAAGGGGCAGCGGCACCCATTGCCGGCGCCGCTGCCCTGTTGCCTCCCCCATCCCCGGTGGCATAATTACCTGAGTCGGGTCCGCGCTGCTGCAGGCCTCCGGCGTGCGTCCCCTTCGTCGTTGCTATGCGCTGCACGGCGCGGCGCATGACCTCAGTGCGCCGCGCCGTGCATAGCAACGACGCAATGGGTGCCGCTGCCCCTTCTCTCCCCCTGGCTGTCGGCGCCGCTTCTCTCCCCCTGGCTATCGGCGCCAGCAGTGGGGCGCCGGTACCGATAGTCAGGGGGACAGAACGGGCAGCGGCGCCGATAGCCAGGGGGAGAGAAGCGGCGCCGACAGCCAGGGGGAGAGAAGGGCCGGCAGCAGGCCTCTCTCCCCCTGCCTTTCCTGGAGATGTATCGGGGTATACACGCGCACACACGCACCCTCATTTTACCATGGATATTTGGGTAAAAAACTTTTTTTACCCAAATATCCTTGGTAAAATGAGGGTGCGTGTTATAGGCCGGTGCGTGGTATACCCCGATAAATACGGTATATAACACCTGGGGAATATATCAATAAAAAAAACCTGTATTTGAGCCATCACAGGCATACCTCAGAGGTATACGTCAGGGAGTCTTGTCATGTATAGTACGCAGTATAAAAATGGCCTTAGGGAAGGGCTTGACACATTTGTTTTAAACCTAGGAGCTAGCAACAAAAAAAATAGAAAAGTTAGTAGTCAGGGTTTTTCCCCTTTTTTTAAATTTTTTAAATTTTTTTGTTAATACAGTATGATTTTTTAGTTTGAGATATGGTGGTTTAAACATGGTTCCCCCCCCCCCACTATTTTCCCAGTTATATTTTGCACAGCTAGTACAACGCTAACCCACTTATCCTGTATGTAGGACCCCCCTGTAGGTAGCTTGCCCCTATAGGTAAGTTCCCCCACTATTTTTTTTTACCCTGTATGCCAACAGCACTTACTTATACACTGCATTCTGTCTGCCGCCCTGTTCCCTGTAGAAATGTAGCTCTGGCAGCTTTTCGTGGTTAAAATATGTATGAAAAAACGGCCAAATAAAGAGGGCCCTTAGTTTGCATTTTTTGGTCATAAAATTTAATATAAGGACATTTTGAATGACAAAATGGCTGTTTTGCTTTAAAAATGGCGTGAACATAACCTGACAGTGTTACAATTGTATTGTATGTTCAGTGACAGGACAGTCTACTCTGTGTATTAGGGATGTGTCTGTGCCAAGTACCCTGATAGGGAAGTACCGTATATACTCGAGTATAAGCCAACCCGAATATAAGCCGAGGCCCCTAATTTCCCCCCAAAAACCCAGGAAAAGTTATTTACTCGACTATAAGCCTAGGGTGGGAAATACATCATCCCCCCATGTAATCATCCAGACCCCCGTCATCATCACCCTGTCATCATCCCTCCCCCCCCCCTTCATCATCACTGCCTGTCAATCCTTTCAGCCATCGGCTGTCCGGGCATGCTAGGAGTTGTAGTTTTGAAACACCTGGAGGTCCGCAGGTTGAAGACCACTGCGGCCTTCGTCATCATCCAGACACCCCCTCTTGTTTTCTACTCACCTCCCCTTGGTGGGAAGGAAGGGTGAGCTGGTTCGGGCCGTTCATCTTCGGCCATCTATGCTGCAGGGACCATCCGGTGGGGAGGGTTAGTCGTTCTTGGCTGTCCATTTTCACTGGGGGGGGGGGGGGGGCCTCTTCTCCGCGCTCCGGGCCTGCCCCGGACTAGTGACGTTGCCTTGACGATGACGCACAGGGACGTTCAGCTCACCCTTCCTTCCCACCGAGGGGAGGGGAGTAGAAAACTAAAAGGGGGGTCTGGATGATGACGAAGGCCGCAGTGGTCTTCAACCTGCGGACCTCCAGAGGTTTCAAAACTACAACCCCCAGCATGCCCGGACAGCCGATGGCTGTCCGGGCATGCTGGGAGTTGTAGTTTTGCAACATCTGGAGGTCCGCAGGTTGAAGACCCCTGAGAAGGGATTGACAGGCGGAGAGTTCACTCGAGTATAAGCCAAGGGGGGAGTTTTCAGCACGAAAAATCGTGCTGAAAAAATCGGCTTATACTCGAGTATATATGGTACCCCCAAGTCTATGGTCATACATTGTTCTGTACCTGTTAAAAGGATGGGGACAGGGCAAATACCCCCACCCGAAGAATTGCATATACAGCAGTTTCCATATATACCCCTGTTATTACAACTGCTTCCTTTTAGAAGGGTGTCGGGAAACCAAAGCCGTCCAAGCTTCCCATCAGATATTTGCATCACAGACAGTAACCAGGCTGCCATAAATAGTGGCCTATATTCTGCTGATGGTCTCAGCAGGTCATGACAATCAGTCCCGTATAAAAAGAGTCTTCCGGTAATGGGGTATCAAGGCGTTCTAATGTACAGTACAAGCGTAGGTTTGACTGTGACTTACTGCTATTGTATATAATGCAGCCATAAGTGTTATCGTCCCAGGTAAGAGGATGGGTGGAACATGTTTAGTTTTGGTCACTACACCCATCATTTTTCTGGTGTGGTTTGCTCGCACCTTTCGTTTCTGTATTACGGGTATGGCAGCAGTGGCTCAGCCCTGTGTCCAGCACATATCAGGGTTTTTCTGCCTATAAATAGAGTAATGCCATGCTATGGGTGGTGCTACGGACTTATATACAGTCTGGTCTTTCACAAGACTCTTCTGTATTCCCACTCACTTGACGGAAATTCCAACTGCATTCCGGAGCATTTTTTTTCTTTAATGTATGTATAATATAATGTGTAGCGCTGGCATACCTGGGCTATGAGGGACCCATGGCAGTCTGGGTAAACATGTTTTATGATGGTTTCCCTTTTATGTGATAACTATTTGAAGGGCCCTGTTATGCTGCTTGCACTATATTACAGGCAGGTCTGTTGTGTTGGTATTACCATGCTGGCACCAATAAGTGGAATTTCATTGTACTTTCAGTGGTCTCCAAACTGTATACCTCCAGCTATTGATAAGAAACAGATGTCCAGCGCGAATGTCAAGCAATACGAAATTTCTTTATTCAGCCATAACGCAAAGTGATGACAGGTGGCGCGTTTCGGCCGCAATCAACAGCCTTAGTCTTACAAGACTTACCTCCAGCTGTTGCAAAACTACAACTCCCAGCATGCCCGGAGGATTAGGATTAACTCCTCGATTATTCAATTTTACTGCTTACAACCCTCTACCCTCTTTCTATACTAGTAGGTGGCACAGAGACCTTGGCACTTAAAGGGGTACTCTGGTGGAAAACATTTTTTTTTAAATCAACTGTTGCCAGAAAGTTAAACAGATTTATAAATGACTTCTATTAAAAAAAATCTTTACCCTTCCAGTACTTTTTAGCAGCTGTATACCTACAGAGGAAATTCTTTTATTTTTTGAATTTTTTTTTGTCTTGTCCACAGTGCTCTTTGCTGACACCTGATGCCCATATCAGGAACTGTCCAGAGCAGGAGAAAATCACCATTGCAAACCTATGCTGCTCTGGACAGTTCCTGACACGGACAGAGGTGTCATCAGAGAGCACTGTGAACAAGACAAAAAAGAAATTCAAAAAGAAAAGAATTTCCTCTGTAGCATACAGCCGCTAAAAAGTACAGGACGGGTAAAGATTTTTTAATAGAAGTCAGTTACACATCTGTTTAACTTTCCGGCACCAGTTGATTTGAAAAAAAAAAAAAAAATGTTTTCCACCGGAGTACTGTAGGCACTGACATATGAACAAACTTTGCATAGATCAATAGTATAAGTGAATATAAGAAACGTTGTAATATATCTTATTATACATAAATGCTTTTTCCTCCTGGTATCAAACTTTTTCCCTCTCCCTGAGCTCAGCTTTGTGCTTTGTCTGTGAGACAAGCAATGCAAGTCTATGGGGGGGGGGGGGGGGGGGGCTCCTTTCACCAGCTTTGGGAGAACTGCAGTTTAGAGATGAAGCCTGAAGAGCAGAAATCTGTCTTTCCGGGCATGCTGAGAATTGTAGTTTTGCAACAGCTGGAAGCACACTGGTTGGTAAACACTGCTTTAGATCTGGTATATAATGGAACCTCTTTAAAAAGATCACCCAAACTGGCATTGAAAAGTGGTCAGATCTGTGATGGTGGTCCCTGTGCATAGCGTATGGTGGACTAAAAATCTGTCACACGAAAATCTGGTTCTTATTTTGATAAATTGCACATTTTTTAAACATTCTTTAAGAATTCTTTAGTAAAGATATTACTAGATCTGTTTACGTGATAAAATGTCTCTGTTTTCTCTTGCAGCCTATGGTCAAGCAGTCTCCGTGGAGCAGCCACCAAGGCAGCGGCTGGAACACAGGCAGCATGTCCTGGGGAGGGATGCACGGCAGAGATCGTCGCACTGCTAATATGGGAATCCCTGGCACCATGAGCCAAATCTCCCCCCTAAAGAAGCCCTATTCTGGCAATGTCATCGCCCCACCTAAATTCACGCGGTCCACACCATCCCTCAATCCCAAGTCTTGGATCGATGACAACGTGTTTAGGACGGACAACAACAGCAACTCTCTCTTACCCTTACAGGTAAGAATGGTATGTAACTGCGCTTTACCTTAATGCATGCTTTATATACCATCTATTCAATGCAGATAACAATCCAGCAATGCCTGCTAAGCTCAGATAAAATCCAAAGCAATGCAGCATACACATGGGCTGCGAGCCCCCTTCTACCAGAGCAGTGTTTTCCAGCCAGTGTTTTCCAGCTGTTGCAAAACTACAACTCCCAGCATGCCCGGACAGCCAACGGCTGTCTGGGCATGCTGGGAGTTGTAGTTTTGCAACAGCTGGAGGCATGCTGATTGGGAAACACTTCACTAGAGCTTATATAACCATTTTTCTATTTTTTTTCTTTGCTTCTTCCTTAAAGGGGTACTCCGCCCCTAGACATCTTATCCCCTATCCAAAGGATAGGGGATAAGATGTCAGTACGTCACGGTCCCGCTGCTGGGGATCCCCGGGATCCCCGGTGCAGCACCGCGCTCTCATTACAGCACAGAGTTCGCTCTGCACGTAATGACGCGCAATACAGGGGCCGGAGCATCGTGACGTCATGGCTCCGCCCCTCGAGACGTCACGGTCCGCCCCTTTCAATACAAGTCTATGGGAGGGGGCGTGGCGGTCGTCACGCCCCCTGCCATAGACTTGCATTAAGGGGACGGGCCGTGATGTCATGAGGGGCGGGGCCATGACGTCACGCGGCTCCGTCCCCCTGTATCGCCCGTCATTACGTGCAGAGCGAACTCGCTCTGTGCAGTAATTATAGCGCGGTGCCGCAGCGGGGATCCCGGGGCTCCCCAGCAGCGGGACCGCGGCGTACTGACATCTTATCCCCTATCCTTTGGATAGGGGATAAGATGTCTAGGGGTGGAGTACCCCTTTAACCCCTTAAGGACTCAGGGTTTTTCCGTTTTTGCACTTTCGTTTTTTCCTCCTTACCTTTTAAAAATCATAACCCTTTCAATTTTCCACCTAAAAATCCATATTATGGCTTATTTTTTGCGTCGCCAATTCTACTTTGCAGTGACATTAGTCATTTTACCCAAAAATGCACGGCGAAACGGAAAAAAAAATCATTGTGCGACAAAATCGAAAAAAAAACGCCATTTTGTAAATTTTGGGGGCTTTCGTTTCTACGCAGTGCATATTTCGGTAAAAATTACACCTTATCATTATTCTGTAGGTCCATACGGTTAAAATGATACCCTACTTATATAGGTTTGATTTTGTCGCACTTCTGGAAAAAATCATAACTACATGCAGGAAAATTTATACGTTTAAAAATGTCATCTTCTGACCCCTATAACTTTTTTATTTTTCCACGTATGGGGTGGTATGAGGACTCATTTTTTGCGCCGTGATCTGAAGTTTTTATCGGTATGATTTTTGTTTTGATCGGACTTTTTGATCACTTTTTATTCATTTTTTAATGATATAAAAAGTGACCAAAATACGCTTTTTTGGACTTTGGAATTTTTTTGCGCGTACGCCATTGACCGTACGGCTTAATTAATGATATATTTTTATAGTTCGGACATTTACGCACGCGGCGATACCACATATGTTTATTTTTTATTTTTTTTACACTGTTTTATTTTTTTTATGGGAAAAGGGGGGTGATTCAAACTTTTATTAGGGAAGGGGTTAAATGACCTTTATTAACACTTTTTTTTTACATTTTTTTTGCAGTGTTATAGGTCCCATAGGGACCTATAACACTGCACACACTGATCTCTAATGCTGATCACTGGCGTGCATTAACACGCCTGTGATCAGCATTATCGGCGCTTGACTGCTCCTGCCTGGATCTCAGGCACGGAGCAGTCATTCGTCGATCGGACACCGGGGAGGCAGGTAAGAGCCCTCCCGGTGTCCGATCAGCTGTTTGGGACGCCGCGATTTCACCGCGGCGGTCCCGAACAGCCCGACTGAGCAGCCGGGTCACTTTCACTTTCACTTTAGAAGCGGCGGTTAGCTTTGACCGCCGCTTCTAAAGGGTTAATACCGCACATCGCCGCGATCGGCGATGTGTGGTATTAGCCGCGGGTCCCGGCCGTTGATTACCGCCGGGACCGACGCGATATGATGCGGGATCGCGGCGCGATCCCGCTTCATATCGCGGGAGCCGGCGCAGGACGTAAATATACGTCCTGCGTCGTTAAGGGGTTAATGTGGTAAAATGTTGTCAATTTACTTTGTTTAAATGGGCACTGTCAGATAAATGGTCACTGTCAGATAAATGGGCACTGTCAGATGCAAAAACTTTTGATATGTTGTAAAGCATGCAAAACCAATAGGTTTTGCACTTGCTTTCATTAGAAAATGTTCAGTATTTCATACTGAAAAAGCCAGTCAAACAACTGCCCCCCTTGCCTGCTTGGACACATACTAGTCCTGCTGTGTCCATGCATCATCACCTATGTCATGGACACACTTCCTTGATTGACAGCTTTGAGCGCTGGGCTCATAGCTGGAGGAAAAATCCTCCCACTGTCAGCTTGTGTCCCGCTACTGTCAGTGAGGACAAGCTGGGAGTTGTAGTTTTGCTAATGCTAGGGGAGATGTGAGCAGACAGCATACTGAGGGAGGGGGCGGAGACCTGCACAGTGAGGCCACGCCCCCTCCCTTTGAGAGGAATTCAGACTAGTGAGCTAAATTAAAAGTGTAATAAAAAAATAAATAAAGGTGCTAGACACATAAAAATTAGATGTACATGGTCAGGATTAGGTACTGAGTGATATATTTAAAAAAAATAAAAAATTTTTGTTGGATCTGACGGGTACACTTTAAGATACGCGGGTAAGATTTAGCCCAAATGCAAGGCTGTATGTGCTCCAACAGGATGCACTACAGTGTATACACACAGTACACGAGGCCGTATATACTTAAGATCAGTTTACTAGAGCCGAATAACAGGCAAGTCCTGCAGGAAGTATAGAATAATATAGACTATAGTATATTGTCTGTTCTGGAATAGGGGTTCATTGTTAAATAGTGTAAAAAGAGTTTTTTTTTTGTTAATTTACTGTAGGCAAACCATTGTTCTTTACCTCATACATGTTTCCCAACCAGGTTGCCTCCAGCTGTTGCAAAACTACAACTCCCAGCATGGCCGGACAGCCAAAGATGCTCTTTTCAGCTAGGGGCTAAAACAGTGTTTCCCAACTAGTGTGCCTCCAGCTATTGCAAAACTACAACTACCAGCATGTGTACAGGCTATGTGGACTCTCCTGGTTTCTTTCTCTTGATCAGTGTTTCTCAACTATGGCGCCTTCAGCTGTTTACAAAATACAACTCCAAACATACCCTGACAGCCTTTGGCTGCCCGGGTATGCTGGCAGTTGTAGTTTTGCAACAGCTGAAGGCGCCCTGGTTGGCAAACAATGCTCTTGATGTATATTAGGCATGGGTAAGCTGTTGATCTGCATAGGATGTAATACACTTTCTAGTAACCACATCATACCTTAGATGGCTCTATAAAGCTAGGGGCTAAAACAGCGTGTCCCAACTAGTGCGCCTCCAGCTATTGCTAAACTACAATCTAAGATATGATGTGGTAACTAGAAAGTCATTTTGGGAACATTGACTAATGTTAGTATCCACAGCTTACTGAGTCACAGTCAAAAGGGGGGGGGGGGGGGTTATAGAATAGCAATGTTGGCCATACACAAGTTATGTTTATTTGTCTCTATATATACATGCTTGCTCACATCAACTGGGCATGCATATGTTCTAAATGGGAAGAGAGCTTTTTCCAGATTCTTCTTATGAAAGGCTCTCTACCCTGAGATCGGAAATGTTGAAAGCCAGCTGCCTGGTCCTTCTTTTGTTTTTCCCCTGTCATTTGCTCTTGGGGAGAGTCAGGAGCCCCCTATATTTTAGCTGGCAGTCAGTCCTGTAGAAATGGGCAGGTTTTGCTGGTGATAATCTTATGTAATATATTATATGATAATAATAATTATATATATATATATATATATATATATATATATATATATATATATAGATATATATATATATAAATAAAAAAAAAAAAAATATATATATATATATATATATATATATAACGAAAAGAAAGCGGGCAGCACAGCTAGTTTGAGGGTGGTGCTAGTTGGTTGACTCGGTCCCAAGTCCCAACGATATATGCAGAAAAACAGCAGCACTCCAAGGTATACATGAATAATGTGTGGCTTTATTCACCAAAGCATCAGAGGTTGTGATGTTTCAGCCTTCTCACAAGGCCTTTGTAGAGAGAGGGAGAGAGGGGGAGGGAGACAGGGGGAGAGAGAGAGGGATAGAGAGTGAGTGAGAGAGAGAAAACAGGAAAGCAGCACTCCAAGTGAAAAAGGTGCACAGGTGCATACTGTGTCAGGTCCAGATTGGGGACCCCCTTAGCTACAAAATCCAAAAGAACAGTGGCACACCAAGTGTACAAAAGAAAAGGTGGTTTATTCAAAAAAGCGTGTAAGGCGACGTTTCAGCTGGCTCACCCAGCTATTTTCAAGCCTTTCAAGCGGCTTGAAAATGGCTGGGTGAGCCAGCCGAAACGTCGCCTTACATGTTTTTTTTAATAAACCACCTTTTCTTTTGTACACTTGGTGTGCCACTGTTCTTTTGAATTTTATATATATATATATATATATATATATATATATATATATCCAAACAAAAGAACCAAAAAGGGGCACCGATACCCTTTAACCCTTTACAACCACGAGATGGATATACTCACACTAGGCAGGACACCAGTACAAACCATACACGGCGGTGCTAGGACAATTGAAACAGAAGTCATCAATAGATAAAATGAAGAAAAGGACAGGCGTCCTGCACTCACCGCATAAACCTGGTCACTCGGCCCCCATCTCAGCTCGTTCCTCCGGAGGGATCTTCAAGACGGCAATGCGCTTCGTCCGGCCTGCAGTCGCCTCTGAGCGCCCCACGCTGTCTTGAAGATCCCTCCGGAGGAGCGAGCCTAGATGGGGGCCGAGTGACCAGGTTTATGCGGTGAGTGCAGGACGCCTGTCCTTTTCTTCATTTTATCTATATATATATATATATATATATATATATATATATATATATATATAAAATGACATATCGCAAGCCTATGACATCATTCAGTGATTGGTGTGAGGTTCCATTGATGTTAGTGTTTTCCTAAGTCATGTGCCGTACATGAATAAGGCGTTGTTGCTGTTCCCGGTATAGTGGGTGGCAGGGAGTGACTCTGTGCAAAGGGACCTTGGCTCTATCATTCTCCATATCAGCAGGGTTCCTAGAGATCGGGTCTACACTGAGCAGAATGACATATCCTAGTCATACGCCATAAAATTTGGTAATTAGAATACCCCTTTATTAAACAAAATTGTTGCCCTTCTCAGCGTGCATCTTTTACATTCTATGCAGACCCACAACTTACCCAATATACATCTAGAGAAGTGTTTCCCAATCAGGGTGCCTCCAGTTGTTGCAAAACTACAACTCCCAGCATGCCCGGACAGCCGTTGGCTGTCCGGGCATGCTGGGAGTTGTAGTTTTGCAACAGCTGGAGGTGCCCAAGTTGGGAAACACTGATCAAGAGCCCACAGAGCCTGTACACATGAAGTCTGCCTGGCGGTGAAGCAGGTGTGTTTAGTGACAGTCGCTCTCTACCCCTGGCAGGACGCCATACTCGCCCATGCACTCCAATGCCTTACAAGGCTGTTCTGCTGTAAAGGACGGGCGGCTGTCAGCTTTGTTTTCATATGGGCAGTAAGAATGGCTTTGGGATAATGACGGAGCACTTAAACTGGGTGGAACCAGCTTAGTACAGCAGGAATTATCCTCTCCGGAGCCCTGCTCTGTTGTGATTTTCACATTCATGTAGAAATATTAGTTATCGGCGCTATTTGGAAAAGGAACGGGTGCATAGGTTGGGATGTATATACAAGGTTACTCAGTGCTGAATGGGAATGTTAATAAAAGTTATATATAGGTGTATGATGCGCCACCATTTTCTGTTCTAGGTACTGGCCATCGCACCCTCCCCAACTATAGAACAGACAGATCAACAAGATCCAGCTCACCCCCGATCGTCACGGATCAGTGTGGACAACACTGAAGACAATACTGAAGAAAAGAAGTTATCCAGCGCGGTAGCTCGAATGCAGGTTTATTTATTTCAAATCAGCAACACACATGCATCGGGACAGCAGTGACGCGTTTCGATCGTTTCAGCGATCTTAAAGGACAACTGTAGTGGAACACTTTTATATATGCCCGGGCCCGTGCCCCAAAAATAAACAAAATAAACTCATACATACCTTCCTATGAGCCCCCGTTGGTCCGGCACAGGCCTCACGGTCCTGCAGTGCTGATGTCATTCCACTTCCTGGGGACGGGAACGCCGCAGAGCCGTCGTCGTATCACCGGCCATAGCGATGTCCCGCCCCCTCCCATAGACTTGCATTGAGGGGGCGGGGCGTGACGTCATGAGGGAGCTGGTCTATGACGTCACAAGCTCACGGCGCTGGCAGCACGGTTTGTTCCAAATGCTGAGCAGTGGAGTACCCCTTTAAGATCGCTGAGACGATCGAAACGCGTCACTGCTTTCCCGGTCCATGTGTGTTGCTGTTTTAAAATTAATATATCTGCATTCAAGCTACCGCGCTGGATAACTTCTTTTCTCCCCAACTATAGTCATTCTTTTTAAATAATTTGCATTGTGCCCCATATACCAAGATCTATTGGCCTTATAAATATATGGATGTGCTTATCCATAAAGTCAGGGCTCTACAAATCCCAGGTGCCAGGCTGCCATAGCGACTGAAAATTTCGCCCTACCACTTGTGTTTTTGTTTGCTTTTTCCATCTTTCCTGACCCATGACATACATTTACATCATAGGTCGGGTGAGGGAGCAGGGCCCACGTCATACCCGGCAGGTATCGGCAGCCATCTACAGCTGACACCTGCCAGTAATGATGAACATTGTGTTTACAGTTATGAGGTGCAAACCTTGTGGTCTGATCGGCCCACTGTAATCATGGGGATGCCGATTGGTTCTCAGGCCAGCCCAAGGCCTGTACTAGGCCTCAGTCCAGGCTGTGAGTGCCAATCTTTATAGAGATATTTACTGCAAGTGGGAGAATGTATCAATGCTTGACTCCAAAAAATAGTGCGAAAAGCTGCAAGAGATAAAAATGTACACAAAACATTGATAAATTCCCCCGGATATGTTCTAGATTTGTTCATTTTAGTGCTTATAATACAGATAGGTGAATGGTCACATCTGTGCCGCTCAGTGGTCCGGGGCATCTGAGACCATATTGCTTGCCCGGCATGTGTTGGTCTGGACAGATTGTGCCATCAGGGGGGGTGATGTGATGCCAGACACTGGCGGGGTTGAGCTGATACACATGTCAGCAGTAGTCCTCAGCTAATACACGTAGTTCTTTGTCCTTACAAGGACTGGTATTTAAGGGGGAATCTTCCTTAGGAAACTGCTCCTTTTTAAGCTCATGTGACACAGCAATGGAACATTGTTTTCTGTGCAGTCTACTGCCGTTACATATTCATTGTGTCTGCTCCGTAGCCCTGGGCCTTGCTGTATTCACAAGTGTCCGTGTCCATAAAGATCAGCAATTGCAGTTTTTTAGCCCTTGCACGGGCCAATGTCTTAGATTGTCATCTTCAGACACCCCACCACCTGTCGCCCCTGTTTATTTAGTGTAAGGAGATGGGGCCCTCTTGTCCTTTTGCATTGAGTGGCCTGGCAGTTCTTCCTGCTGCCTAATGTCAAAAACATTATGTCACATTGCACCAAAGGCACAATGTTGTTTTTATTTGTTGTACTATATTAGATTTTTCTTTTTTTGCTGATGGAGAGCAGATGTAGAGGGTGTCTGGCAGCTTTAGCAGAAATCTACATTCGATTGGTGGCAGATTTAGTGGAAATCCCTGTAGACCGCAAAGATCAATCCAATTTGTGTGTCACGATTCGGCTAACGGGTTGTTGATCCGCTGTGTCAGCGAGGGATTGGCGTGGACCGTGCTAGTGGACCGGTTCTAAGAGGCTACTGGTTTTCACCAGAGCCCGCCGCAAAGCGGGATGGTCTTGCTGCGGCAGTAGCAACCAGGTCGTATCCACTAGCAACGGCTCAACCTCGCTGACTGCTGAGAAGGCGTGGGACAGAAGGACTAGGCAGAGGCAAGGTCAGACGTAGCAGAAGGTCGGGGGCAGGCGGCAAGGTTCGTAGTCAGGATGGATAGCAGAAGTTCAGGTAACACAGGCTTTGGACACACTAAACGCTTTCACTGGCACAAGGCAACAAGATCCGGCAAGGGAGTGCAGGGGCAGTGAGCAGATATAGTCTGGGAGCAGGTGGAAGCCAATTAAGCTAATTGGGCCAGGCACCAATCATTGGTGCACTGGCCCTTTAAGTCTCAGAGAGCTGGCGCGCGCGCCCTAGAGAGCGGAGCCGCGCGCGCCAGCACATGACAGCAGGGGACCGGGACGGGTAAGTGACCTGGGATGCGATTCGCGAGCGGGCGCGTCCCGCTGTGCGAATCGCATCCCCAACGGCCATGACAGTGCAGCGCTCCCGGTCAGCGGGACTGAGGGGGGCGCTGCAGGGAGAAAGGCGCCGTGAGCGCTCCGGGGAGGAGCGGGGACCCGGAGCGCTAGGCGTAACAGTACCCCCCCCCTTAGGTCTCCCCTTTTTTTTGTCCGGTAACTGCCTCCCCTGGGATGAGGACACCGGGAAAGAATGGAGGGTTTCCTCAACGGCAGGCAGTACAGCAGGAGTTGGAATGGGGAGGGAGGGCAGAGGGTGAAGCTTGGCACGGGGCAGGGAGACACAAGGACGGGAGCCATGAGGAGGCACAGAGGCTTGCCTGACGGGACTGGGAGGGGTGGAGAGGCACTTCCCATGGCAGGCAGAGTCCCAGTTCTTGATCTCCCCGGTGGTCCAATCAAGGGTGGGAGAATGAAGCCGGAGCCATGGCAGACCGAGGAGGACCTCAGAGGTACAGTTGGGGAGAACGAAGAGCTCAATCCTTTCGTGGTGGGGTCCAATACACATCAGGAGGGGTTCTGTGCGGTAACGCACGGTGCAATCCAGTCTGACTCCATTGACCGCGGAAATGTAGAGCGGCTTGACGAGACGGGTCACCGGGATGCGGAATTTATTCACAAAAGACTCCAAAATGAAATTCCCAGAGGCACCAGAGTCCAGGCAGGCCATGGCTGAGAGGGAGGAGTTGGCTGAAGGAGAAATCCGCACGGGCACCGTGAGACGTGGAGAAGCAGACTTAGAACCAAGAGACGCCACACCCACGTGAGCTGGGTGCGTGCGTGCGTTTCCCAGACGTGGAGGACGGATAGGGCAATCCACCAAGAAATGCTCGGTACTGGCACAGTAAAGACAGAGATTTTCTTCCCTACGGCGATTCCTCTCTTCCTGGGTCAGGCGAGACCGATCCACTTGCATGGCCTCCTCGGCGGGAGGCCCAGGCGTAGATTGCAACGGATACTGTGGGAGAGGTGCCCAGAGATCTAAGTCTTTTTCCTGGCGGAGCTCTTGGTGTCGCTCAGAAAAACGCATGTCAATGCGGGTAGCCAAATGGATGAGTTCTTGGAGGTTGGCAGGAATCTCTCGTGCGGCCAGCACATCCTTGATGCGACTGGATAGGCCTTTTTTAAAGGTCGCGCAGAGAGCCTCGTTATTCCATGATAACTCGGAAGCAAGAGTACGAAATTGGATGGCGTACTCGCCCACTGAAGAATTACCCTGGACCAGGTTCAACAGGGCAGTCTCGGCAGAAGAAGCTCGGGCTGGCTCCTCGAAGACACTCCGGACTTCAGCGAAGAAGGACTGGACTGTGGCTGTGGCAGGATCATTGCGGTCCCAGAGCGGTGTGGCCCAAGACAAGGCCTTTCCTGAAAGAAGGCTTACTACGAACGCCACCTTAGACCGTTCTGTAGGAAACAAGTCCGACAACATCTCCATATGCAGGGAACACTGAGACAAAAATCCACGGCAGAGTTTAGAGTCCCCATCAAATTTGTCCGGCAGGGACAAGCGGAGGCCAGGAGCGGCCACTCGCTGCGGAGGAGGTGCAGGAGCTGGCGGAGGAGATGGTTGCTGCTGTAGCAGAGGCAGAAGTTGCTGTAACATGGCGGTCAACTGCGACAGCTGCTGTCCTTGTTGGGCAATCTGCTGCGATTGCTGAGCGACCACCGTGGGAAGGTCAGCGAGACTTGGCAGCGGCACCTCAGCGGGATCCATGGCCGGATCTACTGTCACGATTCGGCTAACGGGTTGTGGATCCGCTGTGTCAGCGAGGGATTGGCGTGGACCGTGCTAGTGGACCGGTTCTAAGAGGCTACTGGTTTTCACCAGAGCCCGCCGCAAAGCGGGATGGTCTTGCTGCGGCAGTAGCAACCAGGTCGTATCCACTAGCAACGGCTCAACCTCGCTGACTGCTGAGAAGGCGTGGGACAGAAGGACTAGGCAGAGGCAAGGTCAGACGTAGCAGAAGGTCGGGGGCAGGCGGCAAGGTTCGTAGTCAGGATGGATAGCAGAAGTTCAGGTAACACAGGCTTTGGACACACTAAACGCTTTCACTGGCACAAGGCAACAAGATCCGGCAAGGGAGTGCAGGGGCAGTGAGCAGATATAGTCTGGGAGCAGGTGGAAGCCAATTAAGCTAATTGGGCCAGGCACCAATCATTGGTGCACTGGCCCTTTAAGTCTCAGAGAGCTGGCGCGCGCGCGCCCTAGAGAGCGGAGCCGCGCGCGCCAGCACATGACAGCAGGGGACCGGGACGGGTAAGTGACCTGGGAGGCTTATAGAGAATATACCACCCTGGGGAATGTGCCAGGGTAAAGATTGGTCCTACAGAGCCACCAGATAACAACCAGATTTCTTCCTGCCTTTTGTTGGGCCACTAGTTTCCATGTGACTTTGTAAGGATTCCATTTTGCCTAGGGGTGCACCAAAATGGTAAAAATGTTGGTTTTAGTCCAGAATTTTTAGTTTTTGAATAGTGCTTTGTATTATATTAGACTTTTTAGGGGGCAGCAAAACAACAAAGCATATTTACTGTTATAGAGCAGTAATCTGCAACATGTGGCTCTGCAGTTGGTGCAGAACTACAATTCCCAGCATGTTATACTATAGAACAGTGACCTACAACCTGTGGCTCCGCAGCTGGTGCAGCCTTCGGCTGTCAGGGATTGCTGGGAGTTGTTCTGCACCAGCTGCAGAGTCACAAGCTGCAGAGTCTAGGGAGTCACTATAGAGCAGCCCTATAGCCCCAGCAGGATCATTCCCACTCCGGTCACTTGGGGCAGAGTCCTCTCAGCTGAGTTCCAGCCACAGCAAAGGTAATTAATTATAATCCATAACCAGCCCTGACACAACCTCTTCGCCCCTGGATCACCTGTGGCCGCAGCTGAGACTGAGCGGCCCCTCCTGTTTCTGCAGCCATGTTGGGGGGGGGGGGGGGGAAATCTCTCTCTGAGATGACTTTTAGGCGTACCTGTCAGATGTCCCTCCTACCCAAAAAGAAACAAAACTGTTATATGTTGCTCAGTACCTCATCCTAATCATGTACATCTAATTTTTATGTGTCTACGACCTATATTTCTCTCAGAATTACCTTTATTTATTTGCCATCATTGCTCAGGGAGGTTTCAGTCCATGCAGAGGCATGGAGCGTGTCCTTCTGATCTTGCAAAGAAAGAGGGCTCGGCACAGCTCTCATACGCCCAAATATTGACGTTCAAGGACCCACAGTCAGTACACCTATAGTGGGGTGCTCAATCCGGAGTACAGAAATAGATATGACCAAAGAGAAATAATGATGGCACTCACCATGTACAGGGTGACAGCTGTATTTATTCCATGGAGCGTGTCCTTCTCCTCACTGTAATGACTTACCCCCCTCCCTCACTCTGCTCTGACTCACAGAGGGCCGGGAGCAAGCACAGCAGCTCTGGACCTGCCTGCAGCCCTGCCTATCACTCATGGTGTCCATGACGTGTCTATTAGAGATGTACAAACTTAGTGATTCGATTCGTCACAAACTTCTCGGCTCGGCAGTTGCTGACTTTAGCCTGCGTAAATTAGTTCAGCTTTCAGGTGCTCTGGTGGGCTGGAGACTCTCTCCTAGGACTGTATACACCTTTTTCAGCCCACCGGAGCACCTGAAAGCTGAACTATTTTATGCAGGCTAAAGTCAGCAACCGCCGAGCCGAGAAGTTCGTGACGAATCAAATTACTGTAACTTCGCTCATCTCTAGTGTCGATGACCACTGGACACTGCAGGACTGGTATGTGTCCCGGGAGGCAGGGGGACCCCTAGTGGCCACTTTTTTTTACTGGCTTTTTCAGTTTCAAATACTCAAAATTTTCTGATGAAAGCAATTGCAAAACCTATTGTTTTCGCATGCTTTATAAGGTATTAAAAGTTATTGTATCTGACAGTGCTAATCCGAGGCATAATATAAGGGCACAGAAAGGCTTTTGCGCTTACATGGAGTGGTTGGAACTGGTGACATAAGCTGTGGACAGGCATTTTGGGGCAATTTTATTTTTTTAGATTCCAAAAATAACAATGGGTGTCTCCTATATCGATGCATCCCAAGTTTTGGCTTTAAAAAAAGAAAAAAGTAAGTGCCGCATTATTGACAATCAATAGGTGCAATGTCACGTGACCAGAGTTGCGGTGTAACAATAGTCTACGGTATAATATCCCCCAAACTATTGCTACTAGATTAGATGTGGCGCACAAATCTGGTAATAAATCCAAGGTTGGTAGTGACATGGATTGTAAAATCACTAGGCTATAGTGACACCAGTGTAACACCAGAGACAGCAGTAGCTCCACGCATATGGCAGTAGCTCCATGCACCCCATAGACTTGATATGGGCATTAGGCTTGTACACATCATTTCGGAACCTCTAACTTCCCCACACAACCCCCATAGTGTTTTTGTCACACAATGAATTGCCACATTTGGTCCTCAGCTCTGGAGTCTGGATGAATAGACCCTTTGAGTGCAATGTCTTGGCTAATGTGGGAATAACCCTAACTCCAGACTGAAATCTACCAGGTTTAGGTCCCCCGCTGGGCCACAGAGCAGGTGTACGTGCAGTTTGTTGTTGTGTTTTACTGCCGGTCATTGACAGTGTAATTAAGGCATTGTGTGCTGGGTGACAGTGACATCTTTCCTTTACGTTATATATAGGTGCCCCTGCAGCCTATGTACCCAGCCAGATCACTCCCATGGTGTCTGACATATTGATGGACCCACAAGCAAAGCTAACTATAGGTTGCCGGAGCTCTGTAGTATGTGCTACAACAGTGGTCTCCAAACTGTGGATCTACAGATGTTGCAAAACTGCAACTACCAGCATGCCCGGACAGCCGTTGGCTGTCCGGGCATGCTGGGAGTTGTAGTTTTGCAACATCTGGAGGTCCACAGTTTGGAGACTACTGTTTTAGAACTGTTCTAGAACATATTCCATGTTGGAGGAGAGCGATTCCCTCCAACAAAACTAAAAGGTGCTAAGCACCCCCTAAAATAGTCCACAGTGCTCTCTGCTGACACCTGATGCCTGTATCAGGAACTGTCCAGAGCAGGAGAAAATCCCCATTGCAAACCTATGCTGCTCTGGACAGTTCCTGACACGGACAAAGGTGTCAGCAGAGAGCACTGTGGTCAGACAGAAAAGTGTCTGACCACAGCTGTAGCATACAGCTGCTAAAAATTACTGGAAGGGTAAAGATTTTTTAATAGAAGCCATTTACAAATCTGTTTAACTTTCTGGCACCAGTTGATTTAAAAAGAAATGTTTTCCACCGGAGTACCCCTTAAGGTCTGAGTCACTGGTCCCCTCCTTGGGCCCTGGCTGAACTGTATAGTCTTTACCAACTGTCTACTCACAGTAAAGCTACTGTTGTCCGTAACTTGGCGTTTGAGTCATTATTTGCCCCCCCGTGCCTAGCCCAGGATACAGCGGTATACCTTCGGGTGGTATCGAGGATAAACCGTGCCCTGGCATCACGAATACACAGGGTTAATGCCATCTGCCCCTAGGGTAACAACATCTTCCCTCATCACGCACCGTTACCGCAACATGTTCACATGCGGCAGATACGATGCAGATTTTCCATCCTGATTTATTACAGGTGAAAAAAAAATGTTCTAAAATTGACTGGTGGGGATATTTGTATGGCACTGTCATTTTGTTGTAGATCAGTTGGGGTCTGAGTGCCTGGACCCCAACCAATCGCTAGAACTTGCTGGGAGCAGATTGCGCAAAGCGAGACAAAAATGTCTCGCATTGCACCAAACATGTTCATTCTTTCGGCGGAGTCTGGTGTCCGGAATTTCTGCAGCGGGACGTCTGCCGCGGAAATTCCGTAGTGTGAAGATGCAGCCGAATCCCATTGAAAACAATGGAAGGCCGCTGCACCGTATTTTCCAAGCGGAATTTTGGAGCGGAATTTCGTTTGAAAAATTTGCAGTGTGAATGAGCCCATAGGGTACATTCACACATATTTTAACTTCTACTACTTATCATAACTTCTTATTTATATTGATTTAACAGGATTAAATCAACTGCAGATACGGTATGTGTGAATGTACCATTAAATAGTGGATGTCACCCATGTACAGCACTATTTCCATATAACTGATCCCAATGTGGCCATTTTAACACTTTCTGGAAATTGAAAATGAAAGCCGTCCATGAATGAGACGATCAGTATTTCCTGTGTCGCAAGTTCTAGTCTGCAGCAATAAGCATGTGATCAGCTGATATTGAGTTCCTTCTCCCTCTGGCAGCCAAGGATCAGGCCAAGGCTCCACGTGATAACTTGCCTTGTGATATTGCATACAGTGGTAACGTTTGGGATTGGGATCAGGCGTAAATACGATGTCATGCGTCTTCAATTTAGTAAATTGCCTACAATCTTAGAGTGTTGGATTGTTTTAGATTAATGCAGAAATCCAGTTGATTGAACTTCTGATGCAATGTGGCTTATATTTGGCAGGCATGAGATCACAGGAGCTGGCATTGGTGTATGGCATGACATCACAGGAGCTGGCATTGGTGTATGGCATGACATCACAGGAGCTGGCATTGGTGTATGGCATGAGATCACAGTATGGCATGAGATTGCGGCACACTATTTATGCTAACATTAAAGGGGTACTCCGGTGGAAAACTTTTTTTTTTTTAAATCAACTGGCGCCAGAAAGTTAAACAGATTTGTAAATGACTTCTATTAAAAAAATCTTAATCCTTCCAGTACTTATTAGTATGCTGAATACTACAGAGGAAATTATTTTCTTTTTGGAACACAGAGCTCTCTTCTGACATCACGAGCACAGTGCTCTCTGCTGACATCTCTGTCCATTTTAGGAACTGTCCAGAGCCGCATATGTTTGCTATGGGGATTTTCTCCTACTCTGGACGGTTCTTAAAATGGACAGAGATGTCAGCAGAGAGCACTGTGTTCGTGATTCAGCAGAGCGCTCTGTGTTCCAAAAAGAAAAGAATTTCCTCTGTAGTATTCAGCAGCTAATATGTACTGGAAGGATTAAGATTTTTTTTTTTAATAGAAGCAATTTACAAATCTGTTTAACTTTTTGGCCCCAGTTGATTTAAAAAAAAAAAAAAAAAAAAGTTTTCCACCGGAGTACCCTTTTAAGCACAAGTGGTACCAGTTTGCCATCCTATACAATGGACTAATTTTTAATAATAATAATATAAATAAAAAAAACTATTCTTTTATAAATATAGCACACACAGATTCTACAGCGCTGTACACTTATAACCAAATTGATCGGCCCGGTATAGTGCTCTCTATGGCCACCCAACGATCATCACCAAACAAGCTGGCCACACGATATCACGATGTATCCAAATAATTCAACCAACTTTATTGAGTATGCAATCACAAACAATGTGAAAAAACATATATATAAGGCACAACAGATATCACAGCAGAAAAAATAGAGGGGTATACTCCGAGTAGATTCTGTAATATTATAATCCAAGGTCACAGGTATAGATATAGGGGAAGATTTATCAAAACCTGTGCAGAGGAAAAGTTGCCCAGTTGCCCATAGCAACCAATCAGCTTGCTTCTTTCGTTTTTAGGAAGGCCTGTGAAAAATGAAAGAAGCGATCTGATTGGTTGCAACTTTTTTTCTGCACTGGTTTTGATAAATCTCCCCTATAAGGCAGAACTGGTAAATGTTCATAAGAAGACAATCAGCACAATGCATATAAAAAGTACAGAACTAACTGCCCAAATCATATAAAATAGTAGTAATACTATAGAGAATAGACTGTGCACCCTGTGGGTAGATACCTCACCTCCAGCCCCAAACGCACGTGCGTTCACAGGGTGCACAGTCTATTCTTTATAGCAGTACTACTATTTTATATGATTTGAGCAGTTAGTTCTATACAGTGATCCCTCAACTTACAATGGCCTCAACATACAATAGTTTCAACATACAATGGTCTTTTCTGGACCATTGTAAGTTGAAACCAGACTCAACATACAATGCTACGGACAGTCCAGATCTGTGAAACTTGTCAATGGCCGGAAGAACTCGCCAATTAGAATGGTTTACTGGTAAAACACCCTGAAGCGTATGCACTGACTGATGTCTGGTAGCGCCCCCTCCAGTACAGGGTGGGTACTACATGTTCTGTACACTTTACCTGTACCAGGGTTACCTGCTCCTTTGGACACCAGGTAAGGGCGACTCCATGTTCCTTTTTTAGGACATTGCATGTACTGTACAGGACCCTGAAGAAGCTCCTGTCCTCTACATAGACCAGTGTTTCCCAAGCAGGGGGCCCCCAGCTGTTGCAAAACTACAACTCCCAGCATGCCCGGACAGCCTTTGGCTGTCCGGGCATGCTGGGAGTTGTAGTTTTGCAACAGCTTTAGGCTCCCTGCCTGGAAAACACTGACCTAGACAGTGATTTACAGCTCCCAGCAGATCTTTCTTACCTTTATATATAAGGACTTGCTTTATCTATATTAGTTATCTACTTATTTTTTCTTTAATTCTCACTTTTTTTCCCTATTTTTGGATGACATTTTAGGGCATTAGAACCAATTACCAGGTTTCCATTCTGGTCTCAACATACAATGGTTTCAACATACAATGGTCGTCCCGGAACCGATTAATATTGTAACTTGAGGGACCTCTGTACTTTTTATATGCATTGTGCTGATTGTCTTCTTATGAACATTTACCAGTTCTGCCTTATATATACCTGTGACCTTGGATCATATTATTTTATCTACACGGAGTATAACGCTCTATTTTTTTCTGTTGTGATATCTGTTGTGCCTTCTATATAGAATTATTTATTGATACATCGTGATATCATGTGGCCTGCGTGTTTGGTGATGAGCACTAGAGATGAGCGAACTTACATTAAATTCGATTCGTCACGAACTTCTCGGCTCGGCAGTTGATAACTTTTCCTGCATAAATTAGTTCAGCTTTCCGGTGATCCGGTGGGCTGGAAAAGGTGGATACAGTCCTAGGAAAGATTCTCCTAGGACTGTATCCACCTTTTCCAGCCCACGGGAGCACCTGAAAGCTGAACTAATTTATGCAGGATATGTCAGCAACTGCCGAGCCGAGAAGTTCGTGACGAATCGAATTTACTGTAAGTTCGCTCATCTCTAATGAGCACTGTACACTTGTTGTTCTCTTCATTTTGCCAAACGCTTACGTTATATTTATATATATATATATATATATATATATATATGTGTGTGTGTGTGTGTGAATCCTGGACGGCAGATGGCATGAAGAATTGTAAATAGTCTGATCCGGGATTGACGCTATAGAGGGTGCAGAGTCTCGCCCACGCCCTGGCAGTGATGAGACCAGGGAAATGGAGATGAATCAGTGAAGAGGATCCATGCCGCTTCCATTCAGCTCAGTTGTATCTGGATTATTTGCCTGGGTAGTTTTGCAGTATTTAGACTGTTTGCTTCTTGCTTGGTTGCTTTAAATGTGTGTAAAATCCTTTTGTTTCCAGAGGGGCCGAGAGCTGAATGGCCATGGTTTTATCTGCTAGGTTTCAGCATGCCAGGGGTTTCACAATCTCTATGTGTCCGTTTGAAATGGGCGTTTTGTTGGCCAATACAGGCGGCTGGAGGCTCGGTGACTCCGGTGTGGTGCCAGGGTGGGGAAGTGATCTGAAAAGTTGTAGGAAAAAAAAAGGGGAAGATGAAGGAGGGGGTAGTGGGAGTTCTGCCCCATTAACCTTTTGGCTGCCATGCAGGACAGCTGGTTGATGTTGGCACAGGCTGTGAAGGTGGCAGGTGTGTAGTTAATTGTTTGGAAGCAACATGGCATCAGCGCTGGTAGAACTATTTCTACAGAGTCCGAGGTATTTACAAGCTAACACCTTTATCTTGGCCTGGATTTATGTTTGTTCTTTTTATATCCATATTATTGCTATAAAATCAGTAATGACAGCAGTTTGTACATAGACGCTGGGGACGTAGTCTATCCATTTACTGTATCACCCGGTCTGGATCTTGCCCAGGTCCATTATATGTAACTTTACAACGTACAAGATTCTTATACTGTCGATTAGCAATATTGAATTCCTTCCAGCCATAAGAGGATATTTGTATTATTACCAGGAGTACACTTGCTGTGATGCTGTATACCTCCGAGCCACACAAGATCTGCATTGTTCTCAGAGACTTCATACAGCAGTACCCGGATTACTTGCCAATCCATAACTGGGACTGTGCTGCCAACATGGCACTGCCGTACCTATGGGTCCTCATCATTAATGCCAAAAAATGTTTAATATCTCATTTCTTGTACCTAAGTAAAGTCAGTGAATTGTCATCTACCTTTTTTTTTGTTTTCTAGGTTTTTTTGAAATGCTCAGCCACAATCATATTGACTGCTAGTACATATCCAGTGGACGTGGTGGGGACATACCAGGCTTTCAGTGATCCTTGAAGATAGTTTAGTTATGCCACTTTCAGATGGCACTAAAGCAGGCGTGTTTTAGTATCTGGATAGGGACTGCAAATGCATGTCTGCTGAGCCACACAAGGGGGTACTATAGTGAGCTGAGATTTAACTGCAGGGAGTTATTGCAGCCATAATATGGAGGATAAAATGCCGTTATGGCCATCTCATATTGAAGATTGGTTAAAGGGGTACTCCACTGCTCAGTGTTTGGAACAAACTGTACTGAACACTGGAGCCAGTGTCGGGAGCTGGTGACGTTATATCCCCGCCCTCTCATGACGTAATGCCCCGCCCCCTCAATGCAAGTCTAAGTCCCATAGACTTGCATTGAGGGGGCGGGGTGTGACGTCATGAGGGGTGGGACTATGACGTCACCAGCTCGCAGCGCCGAATCCAGCATTCGGAACAGTTTTTTTTCCAAACGCTGAGCAGCGGAGTACCCCTTTAAGGAGTTGTTCTAGACTTTTTCATTGATGGCTTAGCTTCAGCTTTAATTCACTCGGGCTGCAGTAACCCAGCATTGCCACTAGGCTACTACTGTACTGAGCTGTCTGCATCCAGCTCTGTCCACTCTCTATGGCACTAGTCTTGGCACTAGCAAATAGCTGGTCGGCAAAGGCGTTGGTGTAAAATCCCCAACAATCAGATATTGGTGATCTATCCTAAAGATAGGCCATCAGGTAAAACATCCCTAAAATTACCCCACCCTTGTGATCAAAATCACCTGGATGATGACCCTGGATTATGACACAAAGGCACACTATGGGTTTGCATTAAATGTTTTCTTGCCTGGAGTAAATTCTTACAAGTCATGCAATATAAGATGAGTAAAAGATGAAGGCCCATAGAGGTATTGTGAGGGCCCATAGCAAACTAGGATATGACTTCCCTTTTTGATCATTGTTGGGTCCAACTTCTGTGAGGAGTGGAAGGCTCACTGCTTTAAAGTTACTCCATAGGCTGACGGCACGAGCCACTGAAGTCCACCTACCAGATTCCAGTGTATCAAAGATTGGCTTTTATTCTATTAAAGACCACAACACCGGCAGAACACATTTTGAGGCTAAAAACTACTTACTCAGATGCAGATATACCAATATCTGCATCTGAGAAAGAGGAGTTTTTGACCTCAAATTGCACGAATCTTCCTTTATGCTCCTCTGCACGGATATTCATTGGTTAGTGTAATTCTGCTTTCATAAGTTGTGTCTTTGATGCAACAACCACAGGTGAGCACCTTCTAGTAAGGGACTGGTGTGTAGGGTATATACAACATTTTCAGACTTGTCGCCCTATTAGAAGCTGCATTGCATTTTAGTTTTTAGGTAATCTTAGGTAAAATTAGGTAATCCAACCTTTTGGGATCCTACTAGTACATCAACACTTTGAGCTTTGAAAATCACTGTAACCGAAATATAGCATAGCCGTGAGCACAAGTTCATTCTCTAGCATGCTTGGCAAATAATCGCAGAGTAAGTATTACAGTCTCTACTACCCACTGTATTGTGTAATTCCAGCAATAGAATATATAAACAATAAGGGAAGTATCGGATCTCCACTCCTATTGCCTACGCGTTTCGGCTTATCCAGTAATGATAGACTCCTCAGGGGAAACAAGGGATATGGAGAGATGATAAATTGTCTAGCACCACCCACACATTTGGTTCATAATATTACTAGGCGGATACCACTTACCCGGCCCAATCAAACAGCACAGTACACTGCCCAGACTCCACTTCAGGTCCTGTTGAAAACACAGAATACAGGGGACGATATTAACCCCAGAGCCTTCTATATTTGTAAGCACATTAGTCAGTACAAGAATCCCGGTAGTTAGGACAGGTACTTACTATTCTGTTGTGCGCCCGCAGTGGCGGGATGGCCATCTCATGTACACACACAAAGAGACGCCGGTAACTGGTATCCACTTAGTAATATTATGACCCAAATGTGTGGGCGGTGCTAGACAATCTATTGTATTCTGATCTATCTTCAAACCCATTATCATCTCTGCATATCCCTTGTTTCCCCTGAGGAGGCTATCATTACTGGATAAGCCGAAACGCGTAGGGAATAGGAGTGGGGATCCATTGCAAGCTTGATTCTATATGGTTTTTATTTTAGCAGTATGGGGTAGGAATATTTCTGGCTTGGTCCCTGGGGCAGGTTATCCCGACATCATGGGCCCTGCTGGGACACTTTACATTCACTTGTGTTTTGGGGAATTTTATGATTGGTTTATTAAAATTTATATTCTAGCATGCTTGGATAGGAAAGCGTTAAAAGTGGATATTTCAGTGATTTAAAAAAAATAAAAAAATATCCCATGATTCTTCCTGTATTGGACAAAAAGTGTTATGAAGGTACCCTTGTGCTAGTGCAATTTCCATAAAGAAATGAAATAAAAGGCATTTTTGATGTAGGGGGACGAAGCTCTCGGAAACCCTCCTAACGTGCAGGGTTGTGCTTTTCCATTCTCGCCCATATGTTGCGGTGCTCATGCTATTTTGGTCCCGGCTAAGTAAATATGGATGCTTGTGTTGCTGGGACCGTTCACCTTGAGCTGTCCTTCTTGTACGGTTCATTCAGCTCCAGCGGCTCCTCCCTCTGCTGTCACACTGCAGCCGTGAACGGTCTGCTCATATGGGGGATGGTGGAGCAGCATCAGCCGCAGTCTCGTTAGATATAGGACAGTCACTATCCACCCTAAATACATTTTACGTTTTTTTTTTTATACGAAAAACTCACAATCTGAGGTTAATTGGGAAAATCTGCATAAAATCTGCAGCATTTCAGCCCTGTGTGAACATGCCTCAATGTGGCATTTTTTGCAGTGTTTCCCAGCTGTTGCAAAACTACAACTCCCAGCATGCCCGGACAGCCGTTGGCTGTCCGGGCATGCTGGGAGTTGTAGTTTTGCATCAGCTGGAAGCACCCTGGTTGGGGGATACACTGTGCTAGACCAAGACATCACAGTATTGACTGCTACCCCCCATAGCTCTGCAGCTGTTCTGGGAGTTTTAGTCTTGCAACAGCTGGAGGCACACTGTTTGAGTGGCACACACCTTCCTTGGCGCAGAATCTGCAGAATGGGCTTGGGGTATGGCTATATTTAGCTATATTATGTGTCAGGGTTGGCAGTTGCCCAGGACCACCCATGTGTCTTAGGGGAGGCCACCCAGGACTGGACCACAAACTAGGGGAGCACAGTGGTTAGCACTGGAGTCCATTGTTATGTTCCGACCATGAACAACTATATGGCATTTTTATATTTTATATTTTTTATGTTTTCTCCCCATGTTGCGTGGGTCTCCGATTGGTCCAAACATTTGTCTAAGAAAGGGAAAAATTGCTGTGGTGTCCCGGCACTGTATTGCATACCGTACCTTGGTTAGGGGTCCCCAAAGTCAGAGTTCCTAGTTACTGTGGGGGTCCGCTTCTTTAGTCATCCCCTAGTCACCCCTCATCTAGTTAATATTTTATTAAATTGCATGTAAATGCTGTATATAATAGGTATGCTTACCTTCATAGCGTTGCAGGACCTTAGGTCATGTGATTCGGGTTAGTACTCTATGGTAGGTAAAAGGACCTTTGGAGGTTCATGGGTCATGTGATTACCCATAACACTTTGTAAAGCTGATTGATAGATGGTCTGGACCAATCCTAAAACAGTCAGCCCCTGCCCATATAAGGGAGCTACAGCCAATAGTCGCTCTCTTGGCTTCCGGATCGTTGGAGAGTCAAGATCTGCGCAACTTACAACGACAAATACTGGGCCAAAGCCTGCCGGCCTCAGCCTGAAGCTAAACAGTGAGTTCTTACAACTTCCCCGCTTATGTTAGCGAAACCTCTGGACCTAAACATACCCCTACATCCAGCGGATCTATGCTTACAAAATCCTACTAATCTAAAGAATTTACAAAAGTCCCAACCATACGTCAATCTCAGCCGCGCTGTACATTGACTTTGTTATAAGGACTGTTCCTGTTACCCCATGTTACAGAAAATCTTCAGTAAAGTTTCCGAAAGTTTTCAGCAAAGCTCTGGTTGTGGACATTGCATTTATTCTACATCTCCCTATCGCTTTTGGGAAGGGTGGCGATAGACCAAGCATCACAGTATTAACCCTCACCCTGGCGTCACGCATGACAAGAGTTAATTATACCTGTGATATACCTCACAGCAACACCCCAACTGCCATCCACCGCCCCCCCCTCCCCAAGGCACCACATTACAATGCGGTAAACCTAAGTGATTTTCTCCGTACAGCGCTGCAGAATATGTTGGCACTATACAAACAGTAATGGAAGAATATGTGTGTTTTAATGCATTTTATTTTTTAAAATATTGGTAAAAAAAAAATTCCATTAACAGTGTAATTTGGTACTGTATGCCCGTCTTTTCCACATGACCCGTTAGACGGCTTTTGATTGGTGGGATGCGTTTGTTTAGGGTTGGAGGTCATTCTCACTGTATACAATCTAGGGCACTCAGGACGGGCCTGTAATCTTCCACTACAATGCCCCTCTGTATTGCCAGCAGTGGAGTGGTGATTTAATAAGGATAATCTGATTATCTTTCTTTGAAATATGATTCCAGCTCAGAAATTGTTGCCTTCAAGTTTCATTTAACTTTTCCACTCAGCGGCAGGTTTTGTGCATTGTTCTTCGGAGGGTCTTAAATTGGCTTTTTTTTTTTTGTGGATTTAATATGCTGAGCTTCCTTTACGCAGACACTTATACTGTCACCTAAGTAACACAGCTAAGGCTGTGTTTACATCTGCGTCATGACACTGGGCCGGATCTGTGGCAGAGCAACCCTTATTGCGGATGGTTTCTTCCGTGTTGATGGCGGGAGGTAGCACAGCACGCTGCACTCATTTTGCCGTCAATCACAATAGCCATAGGCTCTAAATACATCTACATTGGCTTCTTCAGGAGCTTTCATCTCTGCGCCATTATTTCTGTCAAAACAGATGTGGTGCCGGGGTGCTGAAACGGTGTAGCAGGGGCTGGTGGTATTAACCCTGTGGGGTAATGTGTTATTAACCCCTAATTTGTCGTGACACCAGGATGTGGTTGTTTTCTGTTTAACGCCCTGCCGACAACCAACCCAGCAACGGCAGGAAAATGAAGGAATGTCCACAGCAGGAATTATGAGATAACTGGAACTTTTACTTAAACTTCTTACGGAACAGTCTTTACAGTTATGCAGTTGCTTTAGAGGCAACCGGGATGCAGGATACCACACAGGCTTGCTGGGACTTGCAGTATTGAGATTTATGCAGGCAACTGTGCTACTACTTGTATACTTGAGTTGAGTAGTAGTCACTAGAATTGTAGATAGAGCTTGATAACTCATGTTTTGTAGTGGCTGCAGGTTCCTTAGGCTTTGGCCTAGATGAGATGAATTTAATAGTACAGGTATTGTGCTTGGCTGAAATCCAGGAGATAAGAGAGTGCAGGAACAAGAGAGGGAATTTAGAGACTACAGCCCCTTATATACTAGGGGGGCTGGACTAAAGCCAATTGGTTGCAAAGCCTGTAGGTCCTGTACCCATGGAACTCTGGGTACATCACATGATAGTAGATCTCATGACCCAGGAAGGTTCTATATATTTTAGACATTTGTACAACCTTTATACATACTGAACAATATGGACAATACACTTATATAAAGCAGTAACTGATGAGCAAGGGGAAGCCCTGCAGGAGAGCCCTATGGACTGCAGGGACTCTTCCTGAGGGGAGTTAGGAAGGATACAGGACCATGTCCTGTACCGGGACACCACACAGACATGAGGTCCATTGCCGATTAGGACCCATCAGTCTCCTTTGTGTCCATTGGGCAACAGATGTGGCACTGTGGTGGGATTTACATTGTTGATGGCAGTCGTGACACAGATATGAACAGAGCCAAAGAACGTGCACATCATGCTCTGGCTCTAGCCGAGAAACTACAACTCTCAACATGCGAGAGTCAAACGTGTGTACACAGATCCTGATAACTATGGGCACAAATCTATGTCTGCCCATAGCTGGGCATAAAAGGGTTCCACCCATAAAGGGGGTTCACCCAAGGAAAATCAAACCTTGCCGCCGCTGTTCAGATGGCTCCTGGTCTCCGCCGCTCGCTACTGTTTCTTGTAAAGCATCAATTTGCAGGACCTGCCTGCTCAGCCAATCATTGGTCCGGGATTGGTTGCAGGGACGACACATCACAAAAAAACAGGAAGACGCATTGAGTAGCAGGGACCAGAAGCCATCGAAACAGCAGCAGGGTGTTTTTTTTTTACCCCTAGGGCTGGAATACTCCTTTTTTGCCCTATCTTTTAGTGTTCCTAGATATCTGCCATAATTGAAGCCACTTTCTGGAGACAGTTATGATAAATCTGTTTTGTTATGCAGCACATTTGAAAAGTGCAAATTTTGGACTTTTTTCATGCCAGAAAACTGGTGCAAAACGAATTAATCTAGTTAAAATAAATCCCCCTCCTCCTCCTCTCATGTCTGTGTGCAACAACTTATATTGTATTCTTATATTCTCTAGTAAGCAATGGATCCATGAGGGAATACTTTCATAATATGACATCCGATGGAGCAGGCAAATTATTATTTCTTTTCTATTTTTAATTTATATATATATATATATATATATTTTTTTTTTTATTATTCTCATGTAATCCATGAGGAAAAACTGTGTGCCTTCTTATAAAATTGGAACTGGTGCCTGCAATGTCCCAATAGCGGTCACTCATGGGGGGGGGGGGGGGGGGATGAGAGAAAGTGTCCACTTTTGAGAGATGCCTCTTATTTAAAAAAAAAAAAAAGGGCCCAAAAATGACTGAATGCTGTACTGTACTCACATAGCATAATTACCTGTAAAACATAATAAAAAGCAATATTACAGTAGACTCTCCCAGTGCCATTTAAACACCCCTTATCACCCTGCTGTAGCATTTTATTCCCCCTTTTAATCCCTTCAATGACACTTCACCCCCCCCCTTTGAACTCACTGTGCCATTTCATTCCCCCCCACCCTTTATACTCTGTGCCACATAATTTCCCTTTTGTTTCCCCCACCCTGTTCCATTTAATTTCCTCTTTATTACTTTCTGTGCAAATTTATCATCCCATCCTTACCACCCCAGATATTAAAGGGGTATTCCAGGAAAAAATTTTTTTTTAGATCAACTGGCTCCAGAAAGTTAAACAGATTTGTAAATTACTTCTATTAAAAATTCTTAATCCTTCAAATAATTATCAGCTGCTGAAGTTGAGTTGTTCTTTTCTGGCTAAGTGCTCTCTGATGACACATGTCTCGGGAGCTGTCCAGAGTAGAAGCAAATTCCCATAGCAAACCTATTCTGCTCTGTGCCGTTCCTATGGGAATTTGCTTCTACTGTGGACAGCTCCCAAGACAGGTGTCATCAGAGAGCACTTAGACAGAAAAGAACAATTCAACTTCAGCAGCTCATAAGTACTGAAAGGATTAAGATTTTTTAATAGAAGTAATTTACAAATCTGTTTAACTTTCTGGAGCCAGTAGGTATATGAAAAAAAGTTTATATATATAAAAAAAATTCCCATACATTTGTACCCTTTATATACTCTACTATATTATACCCAAGGCTTTACCAGCAGCTGACTGCCATTGTTTCTACTTGACCTAAAGAAGAGGAACTAAGCAGAAGCCAATATATGTAACTTGTTCCGACCTTGTTTAACATCTTACATTGTCGTACTGCATACCAGCAAAAAAGAATGCCTTATATGCAATCCAGAATATACTTCGAATTATACTTATGACCTTTATTAATACAGATTTGCTGTTTTCTTGTAGGATCGCAGCCGAATGTATGACAGCTTGAATATGCACTCGTTGGAAAACTCCCTCATTGAAATAATGAGAGCGGAACATGATCCCCTAAAAGGTGAGTCTAGTGTGATACTGTTAATATATGTTGTCGTATCTGTACTATGTACCTATACGGTGTCATGTTATCGTCGGTTCTGTCCAGAATGAAATCAGTAAGGCTTGATGGTCAGCCCCGTTCACACTGCCCTTGTGCCTCCATCAGGTTAGAACATTAGAATCCTTAGGGAAGGGAACCCAAAGTCATTGTGAAGAGAGCTTTAGTTTTGGTTGTAATACGTAACATTTAATGTGGTGGTTCTACGAGGAAAGTTCTTGTCCTCACGGCCTATTAGGGCATATAAAGGAGCGTGACCCGACTCTGCATCACAAACAGGTTCTTCTGTAGAAGAGATTTCACATCTGTAACTGACTCCACCGAATTCCACCTCTTATCTCTTCGCTTTGGTTTTGTTACTATCTTTCAGCTTACTGTTAATGACACCAAATCTCTTTGACTTCATGAAAAGATCCCAGTATAGGCTTATAAGGATATGTTTGTATCTCCTGTACCTGACTTAGACTAGACTTATTATCCTCCTCTGTGTTTTTGGATCCAATCCCATTTCAGACCAAAAAAAAGCAAAAAAAAAAATGCACATGGCATTTGCACCAACACCAAGTATTTGAGATGCTCTTTTGAGATGCTCTTTTTTTTCATACATGGTCCTCTAGTCCTCCATTTTGGATTAAAGAGGTAGGACCACAATGTGCCCTTGTAGGGTATCGACATGGGTTTTCCTTAAAGGGGTGGTGCCAGAAAGTTAAACAGATTTGAAAATTACTTCTATTAAAAAATCTGAATCCTTCCAGTACTTATTAGCTGCTGAATACTACAGAGGAAATTCTTTTCTTTTTGGAACACAGAGCTCTCTGCTGACATCACAAGCACAGTGCTCTCTGCTGACATCTCTGTCCATTTTAGGAACTTTCCAGAGCAGCATATGTTTGCTATGGGGATTTTCTCCTACTCTGGACAGTTCTTAAAATGGACAGAGATGTCAGCAGAGAGCACTGCTGACATTTGAAAACAGAGTTTACAAATCTGTTTAAAGGAGTAGTCCGATGCGCATTTTTTTTTTCATTTTATTCCGTCCGGGCTGCAAAATAAAATAAAATAAAATAAAACTTTCTCTTACCTGCCAACGAGCCCCCGGAGCTCCGGTACACTCCGGTACAGGTGTTCGGTCCCCGGGCTGTATTCTTCTTACTTCCTGTTAGCCCGGCACATCACACGGAGCTTCAGCCTATCACCAGCCAAGGTGGGACATCGCTGCAGCTGGTGATAGGCTGAAGCTTCGTGTGACGTGCCTGGCTAACAGGAAGTAAGAAGAATACAGCGGGGGACCGTACACCTGTACCGGAGTGTACCGGAGCTCCGGGGGCTCGTTGGCAGGTAAGAGAAAGTTTGTTTTATTTTATTTTGCAGCCCGGACGGGATAAAATGAAAAAAGTGCGCGCCGGACTACTCCTTTAACTTTCTGGTACCAGTTGATATATATAAAAAAAAGTTTTTCACTGGAGTACCGCTTTAAAGAGGCACTGTTATTGTTAAAAACTTTTCATATATTGCAGGACTCATTATAATATGACATTTCACAATATACACCTGTTAAAAAAAAATTTACATTTTCACCTGAAATTCAAGCTCAAAATAGCCACCATTAGAGGTCGCCTGTCTTTTAGCCAGACAGACTAGTCTACTAGTCTAGACAGATTTTACAGCATACTGGATACTGGCCGTAAAGCATACCGGTATCCAGTATAGGAGATTTCTATTGAGTGTATGCAAAACTACAGATAAAGGATGTGTGGACATGCTGGGAGCTGTAGATTTACAACAGCTGGAGGCAACACTGCTCTAACACAGTTATTTACAAACATTGCAGTTTCAGTTGTTACTAAACTACAACTCTCAGCATGCTGAAATAGTCAAAGCTTTCTCGGACTCCTGAATGACAAAGAAGTTGATCAGACATTCAGGAGTCTGTGAAAGATGAATGACACCCATAGTGACAGCTATGCTGATTAGCATCCAGCTTTACTAGGAGAAGATAAAACAGATAGAACATGTATTCATAAAAATGCTGTACTTTTATCTAAAAAATCTAATTTTATAAAGATCTATTCTTATATTTATACATTTTATCCTGTTATAAATTCACCATAATGTCTTCTGATTACTGCAGGCAAGCTCCAAGTATCTTCCTCTGACACATGACACAGCATAAAACCAGAGAGGAAAGGGTTACAGAGTAGAGAGTACTGATTGGCTGACTGCACAGGGTTGCTCCTGTGAGGGAGACAGACAGACACGCCCCCTCCAGCCTGCACAATGAAAAAGTAACTCACCAGAAGATAAATGCTTATATCTCTGGATATATAGGTCCGAGACAAAGTTATTTGCACATGATCAGGATTGGGTCCTGAGTAACATATCACTTTTTTCGCTCTATGACAGGTACGCTTTAAGGGCGCATTCACACACCGGATCCGCTGTGAATTTTATTAGGGTGTTATCCTTAAAAGAAAAATAAATAGAGCTGATATGTGTGCAAACAAACAAAGAAGTCCAGCTCTCCCCGCCCTGGACAGATGGAGCACGGATCCAGGTGCTGGACAACACCGGCAGATAAATGAAACAAAGGATAGTAGAATCCATCTCTGGTGCAAATAAAATCCAAGTTTATTCCATCACAACACAGGAACACAGAAGTAACGGGTTTCAAGCGCAAAAAAGCGCTCTTTGTGATTGAAACGCGTTACTTCTGTGTTCCTGTGTTGTCGTGATGGAATAAACTTGGATTTTATTTGCACCAGAGATGGATTCTACTATCCTTTGTTTCATTGATTTGTGTGCAGTATTACAACTTGGCTCTATTCATTTCAGTGGGATGAGCTACAAAACCACTCCCAGTCTACAGATGTGGTGCAGTTGATTGAATACATCAGCTCTGTTTTTCTAATGCTGGATAACCAGTTTAAGTTGCAAAATCCATAGTTGTGGGTCCGAAACTGCAGATTTTACAAGGCAAATCTTATGTATTTTTGGTTGGTAGTGAGTCCGAGGTGTGTGTGTGTGTGTGTGTGTGTGAATAAACCCTTACGCTGTGAGCACATGCACAATTTTGAGGTGGTTCTGTTGCGGTTTTACTGAGAAATTTCCAAAATTGTGATATACATGTCTCGATAATACACACACGTTGCAGTTTTGTTGTTCTGTCACAGCTTTAATGTATTTGGTAAAAACGATTGCACCATTTTTTCCCGTGATTAAAAATATCGCACCAAATCTGGGATGAAATCACTATAAAACCGCAATGTGTGGATGTAGCCCTTAAGGGCGGAACGGGCAGATTATTGTGTGTAAAATCGATGATTGATTGGATCGTGCAGCCCTATTGGGCCATGTAAAGGCTTCTTTTATTGAGCGCTGATCACGTCGATCAGCGATTGTATTGGACAGCTGTCTACCCGTCCATGGCATTTTAATTCTCTGGGGCTTTTTGTATGACAGATCTGACACTGCATTGCAGTTTCTACTATAAATATAAACCACAGTGCAGATGTGAACAGAGCCTTAGCGTGCACCATATGTAAAGTAACAATGAAGAACATAGTGTAGTCCTGAAGAGTCGTGTAGTCTAGGCCATAATCTTTGCCTTTCTGGCTTCATGTACCACAGGCCATGATATGTGGGATGTCTGTTAAGCCATAAAGGGTCTGACTTATCACTGGTAATTTTCATACACCATAACACGTGAAAAATTGAGAAAATACGGTCTTAGAGGCGCTGCCGTATTTTCTCAATTTTTCACGTGTTGCTCAAGCTGGCCCTTGCGCAAGGGTCCAGTCCCGGTCAGAGTGCAGCAGCCATTACCTACCAAAACCATACCCCCACCAGTCCACTGCAGACATTGGCCCCAGGAACCCTGGGATCAAGGCTTGCCAACAGATCTGGTGAGTATATCACTAAGGTGTGGTGGAGGATCACACCAAGTCGGTATACGTCAACTAAGGGAGCGCCCCCTGTTTTCTTTTTACCTCTTTTCCTACGTCTTCATACACCATAAGGCAGATTATACAGAGGCATTTTTTACAACACAATTACTGTTCAGTATAAACTGAAACAAAAGACAGACAGCGCTCCATAGTGTGATACCGTCGTTAGACAAAGGGGGCTCAGGCAGAGGTGGCGCTTACCACAACGGGTTACACTCCACCAAGTGCAACAATGGATTAAGGCAATGTTAGCGAGGTGACTGCAGCTGCTCCACGTCCAAATCGATACAAACAAAAGAACTTGACCTCCAACGTGTCATCGGGATTTAAGGCGCTGGACACACAAGTAAGGGATCTGACGTTTATTCACCCATGATGCGAAGGGTGAATAAACGTCAGATCCCTCATTTGTGTGTCCAGCGCCCTGAATCCCGTCTACACGTTGGAGGTCAAGTTCTTTTGTTTGTTCAGTATAAAGTCATGGTGGCAGTACAGGGGCCTAAAGACTTAGAAACATAGAATGTGCTGCAGAAGAACCATTTGGCCCATCTAGTCTGCCCAATATCCTGAATACTGTGCATAGTCCATGGCCATATCTTTTATGAAGAATAGCCTTATGCCTATCTCTATCTGGTCCACTTTTTACGACTCACTCCATTTTTAGATTCTTTTTTTGCGTTTCTGTGAACGAGCCCCATCCTCAAAGCTGGTACTCTATCTTCTCCAGGGCTTTCTGAGCTTGAAAGTCTTTGTTTGTCCTTGGAGGTATAGGCACCCCCCACCATTGACTAACCCTTGTGTCTTGTAGGGTTTGAGAAGATGTAGATTTATAAATGCGAACGCCAATTTAACATCCCTTTCTTGTGTTTCCATGAATAACCCCTGTTCCCGGATCTTTGGCCCTATCTGCTCCAGAGCTTTCTGACCTTGAAAGACTTGGCTTGTCCTTGATTGGTGGTAAAGGCACGGCACCCCCACCATTGACTAACCCTTGTGTCTTGGAGGGTTTGAGGAGATGTAGATTTATAAATGCGAATGCCAATTTTTCATCCCTTTCTTGCATTTCCATGAATGACTCCTGTTCTCGAATCTTGGGCTCTATCTGCTCCAGAGCTTTCTGACCTTGAAAGACTTGGCTTGTTCTTGGTTGGGAATCTAGGTGCCCTCACCATTGACTAACCCTTGTGTTCTGTACAGTTTGAGGGGGATGTAGATGCATAAATGCTAACATTTACATGCCGCTGGCCGGCTCTGGAGCTGGGAATGTGTATGTGTATGCTCCTAAGCACATTCTTCTGCTGGAAGAAAGCAAACCTTTGTGTTTAGTCATAACTCCCCTCTCATCGGAATAATGAAAACAAGTGCGGACAGTGCGTCTTGTGTGCAGAGCTGCAGAACCGAGGAGAAAGTGCCTGGAATGTGAGGCACGTGGTGCACAGCGCGCTCTTATGACTAAGCATCTTGTCTATGTGGATGTTTTGGCTCTCACAGAAAACTCTTGTATTTTAGTTCACCCTGTGCCCTCCCCTATCCACTCCAGCGTGTCATTGGATGTATACATTGCCCTATACTTGGTTCATTCATCCTGTCAGGAACGGGAGCCACCTTATTTTTTTCGAGAATATATAGCACAAAATTTGATCATATTAGAATTAAGGATTAGAAATTAATCTTTTATAGAAGACTGACGTAATTTGTGTTTTTAGATGTTCACGTTGCAAAACTGGTGCAAGGAAAATAGTTGTGGTAAAGAAAAAATTTTAAGCTTAAATGGGCACTGTCAGATACAAAAACCTTCGATATGTTGTAAAGCATGGACAGTATAACCAATAGGTTTTGCAATTGCTTTCATTAGAAAATGTTCAGTATTTCATACTGAAAAAGCCAGTCAAACAACTGCCCCCCTGCCTGCTTGGACACATACTAGTCCTGCTGTGTCCATGCATCATCACCTATGTCATGGACACACTTCCTTGATTGACAGCTGAGCGCAGGGCTCATAGCTGGAGGAAAAATCCTCCCACTGTCAGCTTGTGTCCCGCTACTGTCAGTGAGGACAAGCTGGGAGTTGTAGTTTTGCTAATGCTAGGGGAGATGTGAGCAGACAGCATACTGAGGGGGCGGAGACCTGCACAGTGAGGCCACGCCCCCTCCCTTTGAGAGGGATTCAGACTAGTGAGCTAAATTAAAAGTGTAATAAAAAAATAAATAAAGGTGCTAGACACATAAAAATTTGATGTACATTGTCAGGATTAGGTACTGAGTGATATATTAAAAAACATTTATTTTTGTTGGATCTGACACGCTGGGAGTTGTAGTTTTGCAACAGCTGGTGGGCCACAGTTCGGAAACCACTGGCATAAAGGAACCCTATCTACCCATGGTGCCATCACATTTCCACATTCTGTCTTGATATACAATGTGGGGGTGAAACAGACCAGATCCCCCGGCAACGGGAAATGGGGGAAAATTTATGTTTTAATTTTGAGGCGGGAAATTTAACTTTTGGGGAGTTTTATCAAAACCTGTGCAAAGGAAAAGTTGCCCATAGCAACCAATCAGATCACTTCTTTCATTTTCCAGAGGCCTTTTTGAAAATGAAAGAAGCAATCTGATTGGTTGCTATGGGCAACTGGGCAACTTTTCCGAAGCACAGGTTTTGCTAAATTTCCCCATTTGTGAACATACTTTTACTTAAAGGGGTACTTCGGTGGAAAAATCGAGATTTTCCTAGCTTGTGACGGAAAATATTAGTTATATGAAGACAGGAGGCGAGTATCTTATGCATTATTCTTTCTTTAATAATGCCCATAGCAGAACTATTCAGTAATCAATTCAAACAGAAAAAAACTTCAACTCCCAGCAGTCCTAGGGCCACAGAAGCCACTCCTCGTCTGTAGCCACTATATAAGGACTGCCCATACATAGATCCTCCTCTTTCTTGATGCGAACCAGAACCGCACAGAAGATAACTCCACCCAGACATCCGCGACGAACAGCAGCCGTCGGTCATCCAGCCCGGAACAGCAGAAACCCGGAGCAAAGGGAACTTCAGCTTCGTCCCAACGGGGACTATAGAGGAACCAAATAAGAGGAACCAAACAGGTCATCCGAACTCAGGAAAACCGCCTCTGCTTTCAATATCCTGCAAAGAGAACAAAGAATCGTAATAGGGTGGGTAGGGAGGGAAGATACTCGCCTCCTGTCTTCATATAACTAATATTTTCCGTCACAAGCTAGGAAAATCTCGATTTATATATCAGACAGGAGGCTCATATCTTATGCAAGTTCAAAGCTAACAACCAGCAATGACAGTAAGAACAATAACAATCAGAGTATTATAAGACTGACATAGACACGTGGTCCTCCGGCCTGAAGTAGAAATGGCGAAAGGTGGTCTCCGAAGACCAATCGGCCGCCATCAATAAGTCAGAGAGGGAGCCCCCTGATGTGACGATTTTCGTAGCCATAGCGCCCCTGGAAGAGTGAGCTCCAAACAGAGACACATCTATACCTGCCATCTCCATGGCAGACCGCACCCAGCGTGCTAGAGTAGCGGAGGAAACTGGATGATGTGGTCTGACATATGAGACCAGGAGCTGAGAGAAATCCGGAGAGCGCAGATCCGCCGTCTGTGATTCGTACGCCTGTAAACAACGAACCACGCAAAGCCGTGGATGCGCGGGAAAAAACGGGTAAAAAACCGAGTGAATACCTGTCTTGGTCCTACGGACCACCGAGAATTTGACTCCCTGAGGCGAAAATTGTCGCCTAGAGATATCCAAAGCTTTCACGTCCGAGACACGTTTGATGGATACCAAACAAAGAAGGACCGTCAGTTTATAAGACAACAGTTTCAGGGAAAGGTCGTCATTGTCCACCCATGAGGCAAACATATCGAGCAACCTGGAGACATCCCAGGTCGATTGATACCTAGGCCGAGGGGGACGTTTAAATTTAATACCGCGTAAAAGTCTACAAACCAACGGGTGTTTGCCAATCGGCAAAGAGTCCACAGGGCAGTGATAAGCCGCAATAGCCGATCGGTACACATTAATGGAGCTATAGGATTTGCCAGACTCAAAAGAATTTGCCAGAAAGTTTACTACTACAGACACAGGTGCATGTACGGGATCAACCTGCCGTTGATCACACCAACGAACCCAGAGTCTCCAGGCTGATCGATATGCCGATCTAGTCCCGGGGGCCCAGGCCAGGGCGAGGAGATCCCTAGCTGATCTTGAAAGGTCTTGATCCGTGTCCGGGATCCCGAAACCAACCACGCTAGGAGAGGCAGGTTGCCCTCCATCACCAGGGGATGGAGACTCCCGGCCGGGTTGGTGAGAAGGTGAGGAACTTGGGGTAACAGTCGGGGATAATCCACGATCATCCCCAAAAGAAGAGGGAACCATGGTTGTGTCGGCCACCAAGGTGTGATCAGCACAACCGTCGCCCTCTGGTTCGTCGTATGCAAGAGGACCCTGGGGATCAACTGGAAAGGAGGAAAGGCATAGTGAGTTCCCCTCGGCCAGAGGAGGCGGAGAGCGTCTACCGCAGACGCTTCTGGATCCGGTCTCCAGCTGAAGAAACGAGGCAGTTGGTGGTTGAGACGAGAAGCGAAAAGGTCCACGCATAACGGGCCCCAAAGATGAAGCAACTGCAGAAAAATTGAACGGTCCAGGCGCCAGTCGCTGGAATCGAGAAGGTAGCGAGAATTCCAATCGGCCACCGTGTTGGAGACCCCTGGAATGTACTCTGCTACCGGGATAATGTTGCGAGCTAGGCAAAAGTGCCAAAATTCCTTGGCCAGGTCTGCCAGGATCTTGGATCTGGTACCCCCCAAGCGGTTGACGTACTGAACCGCCGCCACGTTGTCCATGCGTAATAACACACAACAGTTGGACGAACGAGGCATGAAGCTCTTGACGGCAAAGAAAGCCGCCAGAAGCTCCAGTGCATTGATATGCAGGTCGACTTCCGATGCGGACCAAGTCCCTCCTGTGGAAATCTCCCCGCATCGAGCGCCCCAGCCAAGACGGCTCGCGTCCGACTCTATGATGACGTCCGGACGCGGGTTGAAAATGGCCTTGCCATTCCACTCGACCGCATGACGAAGCCACCGATGTAACTCCTCGGTAGCCGCCGGACAGAGGGGTACTTTGTCCGCGTACCTGAGACCCTGGCGCAGATGTAAGATCTTGAGCCTCTGAAGGGCTCGGTAGTGCAGGGGGGCCGGAAAGATGGCCTGGATGGAAGCCGCCAGGAGCCCCACCAGGCGCGCCAGAATCCTTAATGACAAGCATCCTTTGCGCAAAACCGCCTTGATTTCTTTGCGGATCAGGGCTAGTTTGGACTTGGGGAGCCGCAGTAGTGCGCGATTGGTGTCCACCAAGAAACCCAGGAACTCCATTTCCTGAGCCGGGACGAGAACCGACTTTTCTCGGTTGACCACGAAGCCTAGAGTATGTAGCAACGATATTGTCCACGACATGTGAAGGGAGGCCTGAGATTTGGATCGGGCCATGATAAGAAGGTCGTCTAAGTAAATGATCAGACGAACCCCCCTGCTCCTCAGAGCCGCCACCACCGGTTTCATCAGTTTGGTGAAGCACCACGGGGCGGATGATAGGCCGAACGGAAGGCACGTAAACTGCCACAATCTGCCCCTCCAAAGAAAACTGAGGAACTGTTGTGACTCCGGGTGTATGGGAACGGTAAGGTAGGCGTCCTTCAAGTCCACCTTCACCAGCCAGTCTCCTGGCAGCAAAAGATCCCGGAGTGAGTGAATTCCCTCCATTTTGAAATGGCGATACATGACATGTTGGTTTAGGTCTCTCAGGTTTATGACCGGGCGGTAGCCGCCCCCTTTCTTCCTCACTAGGAAGAGGTTGCTTATGAACCCTAGGGAAGATTGGTCGGACTCCATGATCGCATGTTTGGACAGGAGATCTCGCACCTCGTTGTCTATGAGGATCGCGTTTTGCTCCGAGAACCGGATAGGGGTTGGAATTACACCCAGAACCGGTAAGGACTGGAGTTCTAGGTGAAACCCCGCCACTGTCTGAAGGACCCACACGTCTGCCGTAATCGCAGACCAGGCTTGGGTAAAATACATCAGTCGCCCCCCCACAGGTATATGAGAAAGTGGTCTGTATGGTACACTCACCGGTAGAAGGACGGGAGCGGGGGTATCCACGTCCGCCACGACTTCTCCAGGGTCGACCACGAGGAGGGAAGAATGGGGATGGTTGGACCACTGGAACGGTGTAGGAAGGAGGAGCCTGGGAATACTGGTATTGGGCCACTGGTCTGCCCTGTGGCCTGTAGGGAGCAGAACGGCCGGCAGATCGGCCTCTACTTCTGCCGGCCCGGGGAAAAATTTTACTGGACCCCGATTTTTAAGGGAAGTTTGGGCCTTATCTAAGCCGGTAAAAAGGCCGACAAATCTGTTGACGTCCTTCATCAAACTATCACCGAAAAGCATGCCTGCTGCCGAGGGACCGGGTTCGGTCTCGGCCAAATGGGATAGTTGCGGGTCGAGGCGCATCAGGATTGACCGGCGTCTCTCGACTGAGCAGGTGGTGTTGGCAGTACCTGCCAGGCAAATGGCTCTCTGGGCCCAGCCGCGGAGCTGACGGACGTCCACGGGTTCTTCCGACGCCGCAGCATGCTCGGCTAAATTAAGGATCTTAGTGAGTGGACCCATTAAATCCAGGATACGCTCCTGTATGGTTTTGAAGGAACGTTCTATTCCCTTCTTAGGAAATTTACCCGATTTTAATAAGTATTTCATCAGGATGGGGTCCACCTCCGGGGTAGCCACCACCTTATTGGGGATAAAGGGTCTAGGGCATTCTGCCCTCAGCTTATTACGGCTGGACCTATCCAGGGATTTACGAGCCCAGAGCTCTACATATTGGGCCACGTGGGGAAGTGGAGACCAGTCGCCTGATCTCGGATGGGAGATCGCGTCTGGGTGAAAAAGGGGCTCTCCTGTGGAATCCAGGACAACATTGCCCTGCATGGCAGGGTTGGCGTCGGTGACGAGCGCCGTATCCCCAGCATCCTGTTCAACATTTGGGTCTGACTCGTAGTCCTCAGACTCATTAGATGAACCCGAAGAGTCCTCAGTAGAGGAGTCTACATAGGAGTCGGGTTTAGTGCGCTTAGCGGACTTACGCCTCTTGCCATGTAACTCCCCGAGGCCCAGGGGTCGAGCGGAGTCAGAGGGATGCTGGGGTTGACAGACCGGGGTAGGGGCTGTCTGGAGCATGTTATTATCTTCCCCTGCCGGGGAGTCAGAGATGTGCTTCCTTTTATGGGAAGCCTTGCCCTTTTTTACATGTGGATCTCCGCCATGAAGGGGAGCCGAGATATTGGAAACCTGTTGTTGCAGGCCAGAGGGCATTATGGATGAGGCCAGGGCCGCTTGGACTGACTTATTAATTAAGTCCTGGATCTGGGTGGCAGTCATAAATTGTGCTGCATCCAGGGAAGGACCCTCCCCTCTGAGGGGGACAGATGAGGGTTCTTCAGCCATACTAACTTTAGGATAGGGATAAAGAATTTCACTGGAAAGTGGATAAAATAACTGACCCAGGCACAACTAAGAATCTAATAAAGCGGAATAAATTCCGTTAGAGCTGGTAAAAAACCTACTGGGTAAAGAACCTACTGATAGAAAACGGGCTCCGACCTCCACACCGCTAGCGTAGCACTGGCGCTGTGGTGTGAGGTAAGCCCGGAGTATATGAGCCCAGGGGACGAAGTCTCGCGAGACTACGTCCCTCTGGGTCCTGATTGGAGGTCGCAGGAGCGCCTCTCAACCACACTGCACGCCGAACGCCGCCCCTTCCCAAGCGCAGGCCACAAAGAGGAGCGGACCAACCAGGGGAAAGGCTCCGCCCCAGCCCGCGCGCGCGCGAACTCGGACGGAGAAGAAGGTTCAAGTAAAATGGCGCAGGGAAGGGAGGGGGAGGGGAAGGTAGATACGGAGATGCGGAGATGCGGACGAAGCGGCGATAGGGGAGAGGAAATCGGCACCGGAAGATTTCCGGCTCTCACAGCAGAGAATACAGGAGAAAAGGGAAAAGAAAAAATTCTTGCAGTGTGAGTACTAATCACCTAAGGGATAGTACCACACAGGTCTCAAAGGTAATATACAGTAATAAAAATCGCTATATAAGTGAACAGTAAATCAAACACATAGAGTATACTTATCTTAGGTCTGCTATGAGCAGAAAGAAAGAGGAGGATCTATGTATGGGCAGTCCTTATATAGTGGCTACAGACGAGGAGTGGCTTCTGTGGCCCTAGGACTGCTGGGAGTTGAAGTTTTTTTCTGTTTGAATTGATTACTGAATAGTTCTGCTATGGGCATTATTAAAGAAAGAATAATGCATAAGATATGAGCCTCCTGTCTGATATATAACTTTTTTTTTTTAAATCAACTGATACCAGAAAATCTTAATCCTTCCAGTACGTATTAGCCTGCTGAATACTAGAGAGGAAATTATTTTCTTTTTGGAACACAGAGTTCTCTGCTGAATCACAAGCACAGTGCTCTCTGCTGACATCTCTGTCCATTTTAAGAACTGTCCAGAGAAGGAGAAACTCCCCATAGCAAACATATGCTGCTCTGGACAGTTCCTAAAATGGACAGAGATGTCAGCAGAGAGCTCTGTGCTCGTGATGTCAGCAGAGAGCACTGTGTTCCAAAAAGAAAAGAATTTCCTCTGTAGTATTCAGCAGCTAATAAGTACTGGAAGGATTCAGATTTTTTAATAGAAGTCATTTACAAATCTGTTTAACTTTCTGGCACCAGTTGATTTAAAAAAACAAAACAAAAAAAAAAAGTTTTCCACCGGAGTACCCCTTTAACATTTCCAGGTTCCTGAGTAGCAAACGTTTTGTGACACACTAAGGCTTTGTTCCATTTGCATACTTTTTCTTTTCATTTGGGCTTTCTGGAGAGGTTTCTGTGTCTTATTTAAGAGTTGCGCACACTACATAATAAATTGTGCAGATTTTTAAAAGGGCACCTAACGTGGGAAAACACACACATTGATAATCTTTCCACATCCTATGCCACCTAGGCTGCGGAGTATTTTTTTTTTTGCGCCACAATTATTTTTACGCAGATGACAAAATAGGGCAAATCTATTTGCGCACACTAAGTTAAAGGGGTTATCCAGGAAGAAACTTTTTTTATATATCAACTGGCTCCAGAAAGTTAAACAGATTTGTAAATTACTTCTATTAAAAAATCTTAATCCTTTCAGTACTTATGAGCTTCTGAAGTTTAGGTTGTTCTTTTCTGTCTAAGTCATCTCTGATGACACGTGTCTCAGGAACCGCCCAGTTTAGAAGAGGTTTGCTATGGGAATTTGCTTCTAAACTGGGCGTTTCCCGAGACACGTGTCATCAGAGAGCACTTAGACAGAAAAGAACAACCTTAACTTCAGAAGCTCATAAGTACTGAAAGGATTAAGATTTTTTAATAGAAGTAATTTACAAATCTGTTTAACTTTCTGGAACCAGTTGATATATAAAGAAAAGTTTTTTCCTGGATTACCTCTTTAAGCCCCCTACAAGTGCAGAAAAACAAAAATGACAGAGAATGCAAACTACTAAAAAACAGTGCAAAAAAAAAATATAAATCTAAAACAGGATACAAAATAGCGCAAAAGGAATGATAAATGCCACACAATGCATAGCCTGATCCTGGTTCTTTTAGTAACTAGAAAGCCTTTCTATAAGAGTGTCTGAGAATGCTGGCTGTCCGTGGCAAGAATATTATTACCCAGCTTTCCTTGTAGCAGATATTTCTAAGAAACCGGAAAACCTTAAGATGTTTTGATTTATGTTTTTTGTATTTGGGGAAAAAAATTCTCTTTAATATTCCACATGCAGGCAATGGAGTGCAGTGTCTCTCTGGCCGCCATCTCTCTGGAGACCTAGTTTCTATTCTAATGAGGGACATATTCATGGAAAAGCTCATCCTGACCTACTTTACAGGATTCATGGTTATCTCTCACATTTATAGAGGTCCCCGAGGGAGTTTGGGAATATTTCAACCAAAATATGTTATAATAAAAAAAAAAAATGGTGTGTGGGTTCATCTAAGGAGAATTCTTCTTCTCTAGTTAGGCCCCTTTATGTTTATAGTAGGCAGCCATTGTGTTGTAGCCCAAGAAGGACATTCCCTGTCACAGAGGCCTTACTGCGGTGTTGTAAAACTACAACTCCCAGCATGCTCGGACAGCCGTAGGCTGTCCGAGCATGCTGGGAGTTGTAGTTTTGCAACAGCTGAAGACACACAGTTTTGAAAACACTGCCTTACTGGCCTTATTTTTCTCTAAGGGTATGTTGACACGGTGCGGATCTTCCGCAGCAGAAAATCTGCAGCATGAATCTAAAAACTGATCTGCTGCGGATTTTAAATACATAGACTTTTTTTTTTCTTTTCTTTTCTTGTAGCTATTTTCGTGGAGAAACCCTGTGGATTTTTCACTAAGCAGGTCTGCACCGTGTGAACAAACCCTACTGTAAGAGAATGGAATTTCATAGAAGTTTGTTCACACATTACATTAGTGGCTACTGGATACTTTAACACCAGTCCTTGCCACGCGGAAGATTTGTTGCAGAAATGTTATTAAAAAATATCCCCAGTCAGATGAAAATATGCCAATTTGGGACAGGGATGCCTCCAATTGCCATTTTTTGGGTTTAAACATAGCCAACACCCTTAGGCAATGGTCACATCACAGTTCAGGGCCTTCGTCATAGATTCTGTTCAATACTGAAAAAAATGGATAATCCATTGCACTACAGACCCCAATGGATGGCGACTGATGCCGATAAATCCCATAAACAAATAGGTCCCAGGTTATAATATACTATACAGAAATGTTCTGCCCACATAGTCCCACTGTAGTCCCATATTCACTAATGTTTCCCTATTTACTAAAATCCGGATCAGAAATTATTGGATATTCGTAGGCCCCATCCAGCAATGTCCTTTTTAGTGCAATTTTCTTTCACTGTTTAGAGGTGTGACAGGCAGGACAGTCATAGGAACAAAGGGTCAGTCACAAGTATCTTAGAGAATACAGTTTATTATATAATTTAGGGTCTATTCACATGTACAATATCCTGCGCAGATTTGATGCGCAGCGTTTGAAGCGGTGCTCAGTCATTTAGTTTGCATTGAAATCTGCAGCATAAAATCCTGCGCAACAAACCTGCGCAGAGAACTGTACGTATGAATACACCATTAAAGGGGTATTCCAGGGAAAATTTTTTTTTTATATATCAACTGGCTCCAGAAAGTTAAACAGATTTGTAAATTACTTCTATTAAAAAAATCTTAATCCTTCTAATAATTAGCAGCTGCCGAAGTTGAGTTGTTCTTTTCTGTCTGACAACAGTGCTCTCTGCTGACATCACTGTCTGTCTCAGGAACTGCACAGAGTAGAAGAGGTTTGCTATGGGGATTTGCTTCTACTCTGGACAGTTCCCGAGACAGGTGTCATCAGAGAGCACTTAGACAGAAAAGAACAACTCAACTTCAGCAGCTCATAAGTACTGGAAGGATTACAATTTTTTTTTATAGAAGTCATTTACAAATCTGTTTAACTTTCTGGAGCCAGTTGATATATAAAAAAAAGTTTTTTCCTGGACAACCCCTTTAAGCTTTTCTTACAAAAGTGTGTATACATATATATATATATATATATATATATATATATATATATATATTTATAAAAAGATGGCACTTTGCATGTCCCCATGGGAAGATCTAACCACTGTATATGGGATCCATATGGCACAGTAGAGATACGCACATAGCTCGGGCTGCGGCGGCGCTCATACATGAATGGGACCGCGCGCTCTTCTTCCCGTTCTTACAAGCCACCATTCACCGCCCTTTCGGTAGGTTGTTGTTTTGGTTTTTACAGCTGTGGAGCTGAATGCGTAAATGAACTATTGTCCCGATTCTTCGATTCGTGTTTATTTTGAGATCAGTTTGGCCGCACAGCTCAGTGGGAGTATTATGTCAATGTTAGCTTAATACAGAAATCACCTGGAGCACATTTCCTGAACGGATAATGAGATTTTTTTTTTTATTCTCCTAATATGTTCCGGCATATACACAAACACACGTATTAGATCCGTGATCTGCAAGCTAAAAACCAAAGAGGTGCAGGCCCATTGGGAAAACATGAGGAATACTGTATACCTATTGCAGTGTTTCTCAACCAGTGTGCCTCCAGCTGTTGCAAAACTACAAATCCCAGCATGCCCGGACAGCCAACGTCTGTCCGGGCATGCTGGGAGTTGTAGTTTTGCAACAGCTGGAGGCCCACTGGTTGGGAAACACTGATCTATAGTCTCCATCCTGTGCCCTGACATCCTCCCACTGTATATCTATTATACTACCTATCACACTCCAACTACAACTCCCAGTATGCACGGACAGCCTGCCGCTGTATGCCTATAGTCTTGACCATATGTCTATAGTCTCCAACCTGTGGCTTTCCAGCTGTGGCAGAACTACATCTTCCAGCATGCCCTGTTGTAGTCTTGAAGCATCTGGGGAACCCTGCGGTGCATACATTGTAAACTTTCTTGTTCATTGGCTCTTAAAGGGGCCCTCTTATTACTGAGCTGTCTAATATTATTACCTTCAAGAAGCAAAGTACATAAATTCCTAAATCTCCCCCAGCGTATAATAGTGTTAAAGGGGTTATCCAGGTAAAAACTTATATATATATATATATATATATATATATATATATATATATATATATCAAATGGCTCCAGAAAGTTAAACAGATTTGTAAATTACTTCTATTAAAAAATCTTAATCCTTTCAGTACTTATGAGCTGCTGAAGTTGAGTTGTTCTTTTCTGTCTAAGTGCTCTCTGATGACACCTGTCCCGGGAACTGTCCAGAGTAGAAACAAATCCCCATAGCAAAATCTCTTCTACTCTGTGCAGTTCCCAAGACAAGCAGAGATGTCAGCAGAGAGCACTTTTGCCAGACAGAAAAGAAGAGAAAGTCCAGGCATGCTGGGAGTTGTAGTTTTGCAACAACTGGAGGTGCCCTGGTTGGGAAACAATGGTTTATGTAGAGGACAAGAGCTTCTTCAGGGTCCTATACAGTACACACAATGGGGACATGTACCAATAATGGTGTAGCAATGTGTGATTTTATGTATGTTTTTTTGCATCAAATGGAGCATATTTGCGCCAAAATTATCAATTGTCATACGCAAGTTTGTAATTTTGGCACAAATGTAGCCCTACAAAAGGCGCAGACCCCAGAATTCCAGGCAGTAAATCTGACTTTGGGACATTCTATTGTTGTAGCTATTTTCTCTGTCTCTTTATTCATGGTGTAGATTTGTGCCTAAATGAAGGTATTTGCGCCTAAACTTGCGCCAAATCGAAAAGTCTCAATTAATGAATTCCAGACCAAAGAATGATTGTAACTGAAATCACGACTAACAAAGTGAAATCAGTGATTTTGTTCTAAACCATTTGGCGCAATTGTTTGCCGTAAAAAGTGACATAAAAGGAAATTTGAGACAAATCACAGTAAAAAAAGAAACAGGGTAAAATCCTTCATACGTACCCCCAGTGTCCCAAATGGAGCCGCCCTTACTTGGTGTCCAAAAGAACAGCTAACCCTGGCACAGTGTAGTTCCTCCCTGTACTGTAGGGGGCGCTACCAGACACCCAGTCAGTGCATGCACTTCAGTAATAGAGGGGATTTACCAGTAAAATGGCCATTCTGATTGGTCAGTTCCTCCAGTTGTGACAGGTATCACAGATCTGGACTGTCTGTGCATTGTATGTTGAGTCTGGTTTCAAGTTACAATGGTCCAGAAAAAAACATTGTATGTTGAAACTATTGTATGTTGAGGCTAGAGATGAGCGAACTTACAGTAAATTCGATTCGTCACAAACTTCTCGGCTCGGCGGTCGCTGACTTTTTCTGCATAAATTAGTTCAGCTTTCAGGTGCTCCGGTGGGCTGGAAAAGGTGGATACATTCCTAGGAGACTCTTTCCTAGGAATGTATCCACCTTTTCCAGCCCACCGGAGCACCTGAAAGCTGAACTCATTTATGCAGGATAAGTCATCAACTGCCGAGCCGAGAAGTTCATGACGAATCAAATTTACTGTAAGTTCGCTCATCTCTAGTTGAGGCCATTGTAAGTTGAGGGATCACTGTATATGGGGGATCAGGAGATATGAATGACAAACAGAAAATTGGGGGCCTGTCAAAACTGTAACATTGGTGCAAGGGCTATATATAGGCATTACCATCTGGAAAAGCTGGGCTATTCTGCCTTCTGCAGTGACACATTCCCAACCCTCATACTGGGCACATGCAGAGGTCTGGGAAAGTTGCGCCATTAATGTTGCAAGCCGCGGAATGAATACCGTTTATAATAAATTGATGTGACAATAGCTCAGGTTATATTTACTGATGACATTATTGGCCCTCATTTACTTAGAAAATCGGGTTGTAAGTCTATCTTGCTTTCTTACCCGACTGCTTTTTTCCCCTGGTATTTATTATTATGCCGCATCCTGTTTGTCGCACGTGGGTTTTGTAGGTTTTGGTTTTCAACTCCTCTGAGTTGTCGGTAAAAAATCCACAACAATTCAACAAATTCGGGTTGGAAAGCTTTATAAATACGTGGGAAAGCTCAGAAATGTCAGGTTACGCCCCTTTTTCGGGTTTGGGAGAATCCACATCGGGTCCGTCGGGAAAAAATGTCGCCTCGTGTCGCAGACAAAGATGCGCCAAAAAAACCCGACAGGGTTTAGAATAGTAAATGAGGGCCATTATTTTTTACTTTTTTTCTGGACAAGCCCTTTAGTGAATTTACACGTACGTTCTGGCCGGTTCAGGACGCTGCCATGAACGTCCTCTTCTGGGCAGGAATACACAGGAGACTGTTCCAGGGGTGTTTGTTTAATGTCACAACATGAAGCAATGATTGTTCTGTGCGGATTATGTTTCTGCCTGTTGGTTTATTGGCTACATGAGAAAGCCGCCTGCTGTTCGGGATATAGTGGGGGCACGATGGGTGACAGATCTCCGGAGGTCAGCACATTTCTGGACTGCAGGCAGCAAGGGAGAAGGTGCTTATCCTATTGGATCAGACGCAGGGTGTAACACTGAACACGACTTAACCCCGTCACTTACTTCTGCCTGAGTACTTCATAAGAATTTTTTTTTTTTTTTTTTTCCAGGTCGTCTGAACTACCCCCATCCAGGAACGGACAGCCTTCTCATGCTGAATGGTAAATAATTTAGTCGCCTGCTTAAATATTAGCTCAGCAAACACATCATCCGGCCTCGGTGCACTCTATGTATTCCTGGTGTAGTGTGTCAACCTATATGTAGCAGATCTCAACTTACAATAGAATGGATGGACTAAATAAAAAATGGCCAGGACGTATCAAGTTTGCCTGCCGCTTTTCACGAGCGGCAGCAAGCGCCAATTACAGTCAGCCCTTTAGTAGTGTGCACTGTATTTTCCAACAGGAACCGTGTTGGGCATGATGCACGCTCAACCTGACTAATATTCCAGCGCAAGTACATCAGTACAGTGGTTACAATATTAAAGGGTTATCCAGGAAAAAACTTTTTTTATATATATATCAACTGGCTCCAGAAAGTTAAACAGATTTGTAAATGACTTCTATTAAAAAATCTTAATCCTTTCAGTACTTATGAGCTTCTGAAGTTTAGGTTGTTCTTTTCTGTCTAAGTGCTCTCTGATGACACGTGTCTCGGGAACCGCCCGGTTTAGAAGAGGTTTGCTATGGGAATTTGCTTTTAAACTGGGCGTTTCCCGAGACACGTGTCATCAGAGAGCACTTAGACAGAAAAGAACAACCTTAACTTCAGAAGCTCATAAGTACTGAAAGGATTAAGATTTTTTGATAGAAGGAATTTACAAATCTGTTTAACTTTCTGGAACCAGTTGGAATTAATTTAATCGCTTCCAGGGCGACCATTGTATGTTGAGACCAGAACTCTATGGAAACCTGGTAATTGGTTCTGAAGCCACCAAAATGTCATCCAAAAATAGGAAATGCTTAAAGTGAGGATTAAAGAAAAATAAGTAGATAAGTAATAGAGATAAAGCAAAGTCCTTACATATAAAAGTAAGAAAGATCTGCTGGGAGCTGTAAATCATTGTCTATTTCAGTGTTTCCCAACTAGGATGCCTCCAGCTGTTGCAAAACTACAACTCCCAGCATGCCCGGACAGCCAAAGGCTGTCCGGGCATGCTGGGAGTTGTAGTTTTGCAACAGCTGGAGGCACCCTTGTTGGGAAACACTGGTCTATGTAGAGGACAGGAGCTTCTTCAGGGTCCTCTACAGTACACATCATGCCCTAAGGGTGCGTTCCCACAGGGCGTATACGCAGCGTATTTGACGCTGTGCAAAATTTACGGCAGCAGCGGGAAATACGCTGCGTATTCCTTGCTCACTATACACACAGGGCTTTCTGGCGGCAGCCCTATGTGTGCAGTGAGTTTTGGAGGCGGAGCCGCACGTCACAGACACGCCGGCACACGGCCCCGCCTCTAAAACTCACTGCACACATAGGGCTGCCGCCAGAAAGCCCTGTGTGTATAGTGAGCAAGGAATACGTAAATTTTGCGCAGTGTCAGATACGCTGCGTTTACACCCTGTGGGAACGCACCCTAAAAAAAAGTTAAATGGAGCCGCCCTTACTTGGTGTCCAAAGGAGCAGCTAACCATGGCATAGGTTAAAAGTAGTACAGAACTTGTAATACTACTCTGTACTGTAGGGGGCGCTACCGGACACCAGTCAGTGCATGCACTTTAGGACTACAGGGGTTTTACCAGTGAAATGTCCATTCTGATTGGTTGGTTCTTCCAGCCATTGACACGTTTTGCGGATTCCGTAGCATTGTATGTTGAGTCTGGTTTCAAGTTACAATGGTCCAGAAAAGACCATTGTATGTTGAAACTATTGTATGTTGAGGTCATTGTAAGTCGAGGGATCACTGTATTAATATATCTCTGAGTGTTTTAGGATTAAATTCACGTATACATAATCAGATGCAGATCTTCCGCATGGGAAATCTGCGGCAGATTTTTTTTTTTCTACACATAGGGGGAGATTTATCAAAACCTGTGAAGAGGAAAAGGTGTCCAGTTGCCCATAGCAACCAATCAGATCGCTTCTTTCATTTTTAAAAGGACCTCTGCAAAATGAAAGACGCGATCTGATTGGTTGCTATGGGCAACTGGGCAACTTTTCCTTTGCACAGGTTTTGATAAATCTCCCCCATAGACTTCAATGGGTCCACAGCAAATCTGCAAATCGTCCACTACTATTGCAGATTTGCTGCGGACCCAGTGAAGTCAATGGATAGCAAAATCTGCTGCAGATGTTCTGCCCAAAAAATCTGCAGCAAATGCGCATGTGTGAACGTACCCTCAGGCTCTCGCACATCTGTTTGTCTGTCCGGGATTCATGTAGGGTATACTTTAGGATGGATCTCAATGCGTCCTGCTCCTAAGCACTCTTCTAGTACTGTTTATCTTTTTTGTTGGCTTTTACTTTTCACACTAAACACCAAAGCTCTGTGTTAGTTGTTAATTCTGACCTTTGGCTCCAGGGTTAATAAACTGAGGGCAGTGGGAGCAGTGACCTTTAGCCCCCTGCAGGAGTAATGATCTGCATGCATAGCTATCGATCTCTTGACTGATCACATAACACTAGAATTAATCTTTCCACACTAAATTTCCCTCAGTGACCATTTAGTTGGCGCTTAATCTAGAAACTTGAAGGCCCTTCCAATGATCCTGTCATCTGCTGCCACCATAAACATGCTTTATAGCTGCACGGAGCAGCATCTGAATCTGGGACCTCCTGGTGTATGGGGACTTACAGGCCATGCCCCATGGGAAACGTGTGCAAGTTAGCGCTACTCCTGAAGGAATTAAGCTGCCTCTCTAGTGCCACCTATTGGAGTCAGTATCTTGTCAGCATCTCACCCAAAGCGCCTGGAAACAGAACTAGGGAAATAAACTCCAAAGAAAGACCCCAATCTGAAGACCCCTGTTTTGGGATTTTGCTCTTTATCTATGCAGATCATGCCTTAAGACAGTGGTCTCCAAACTATGGCCCTACAGATGTTGCAAAACTACAACTCCAAGCATACCCCGGATAGCTGTTTTACCCTTGAAGATCCAATTTCGATGGCCTATACTGTGGATGAGCCCCTCAATACAAGTCTATGGGAAGGGACGTGGTGGCTGTCACACCTCCTTCCATAGACTTCCATTGAGGGGTCGTGGGGTGATGTCACGAGGGTGTGTGGCTGTGACGTCACGAGCCCTGGCGCCCGCACTCAGCATTTGGAACAAAATGTTCTGAACGCTGAGGCAGTGGAGTACCCCTTTAAGGCTATGTTTACACAGTGGAATTTCCGTGCAGAATTCCTCAGAATAATTCCACACGGACATTCCCCAGCAGCAGAGTCCTATTTATTTCAATAGGATTCTGCTGCACTGTGTACATAGCAGAATTTTTCCTGCAGATGTTTCTGCTGCGGAAATCCCGATTCCTGAGTCTGTAGAAAAAAATTGACTTTCTGCAGAGTCTGTACAGAAATGCATTGCCGTCTGAGACCTTTCCGAGCAACCTAGCGCCAATATGTTCAGCTGGCACTTCACTGCCGGTGGAATGTCCACATTGAGATTTTCCGTGTGGACATTCCACCGTCTGAACATAGCCTAAAGAGCTACTAGTTTGTTATTCTGGGTATGACTACTGGGTCTCTATCTCAGCTTCTTTTATCCCTATGTGATTGACATGAGAGAGTAAGGCTAGGTTCAGACTACGGAACTACGCAATTCCGCTTTGAAATTACAGGCGGAAATTCCGCTTACTAAAATGTATAGTGTAGTGAATGGGTTTCCGTTCACAAATTCACACTTCGGAATTTGTGAAGCGGAATTTGTGAACGGAAAATCCGCTTGGAAATTTCCGCCTGAAGAAAGGGGTTGCTCTTTCTTGAGGCGGAAGTCCGCGCGTAACACATTGCAGTCTATTGGAGACTATAGTGTCCGCGCGGTCCTAGCGCCGACTGATTCAGTCAGCGCTGGCCGCACTCGGAATCTCCGGGCGGAAATTTTCTGCCCAGAGATTCCGTAGTCTGAACCTAGCCTAAGCCTATGAAGTGTATCTAGTTTAGAGGAACACTATATGGCGCTATTTTTCTACTAACATTACACATGGCTACTTGTTATGTTCCTGAGCTCTTTATGAGTCCAGTAAGGGCTCGCAGTGAACCATGAATATTTTTTTTCCCTTTTGTTGTGAAAAATACTATTTTCAGATCCGGCATGAAATCTCCAATTAGAGTCTCGGAGCTTAATACGCTCTGCGGGCTCCGAGGCCTCTGGGGTGGAGTGGGATTAAGAACCTCTCCTCACCCGTCCTCCGTCTATCAGGGCGGACAACATTTTTCACCTGACGGGTGATCTGGGCTGTGTCGGGGAAGAACACAATTATATAATGAGTGAAATGAGTCCAGGCTATTTTCATGCAAATCTCCCGGCTGCTGTTTTGCCTGCAGCGCAGCCACAGTTTAATGGGTAGGTGAAGATTTGTAGGTCAATGCAGCTATTTCATTCCCGCAGCCCAGCGTCAGAACTGTTTTTTTCCTACACCAGAAGCGCCCGGAATCAAAAAGGCTTTATTCCTACCTTCAGAATACACGGCGAACTGTGGCTGCTTTCATGGCGTCGGATTACACGGATGGGAGATGTTAGGTGGGAGGTGGGGGGGGGGGGGATGTTAGGTGGGAGGTGGGGGCGGGGGGTAGAAGTTTGTGGTGTTTTTTATATGAAACACCTACCATTAAATTCTTATAGTGACATATGTACAGTTTAATCCTACAGATTTTATAGCATAGCATATGGACCTTTTTTTCTCTCTTCTCATTGTGCACACATATAGCAGAGCTAAGCGTGCGCTCATACTGTCTGGTGCTGCAGTTTTGGTGCATTGCAGTTGTAGTCCAGCTTAGGCTTCATTCACATCACATTTGGGGCATATGGCAGCTCGATACAGCGGGAGGATTTAAAAAACGGCTGCTGCTGTATCCCCACTGGACCCATGCCGTCCCCCATTCATTTCGGTGAGCCGGACAGTCAGCTAGTGACTCAGCTCGGGTAATTTTTGTATCCGTTTTTATTGCCGGACTTAAACTGCAGCAGACAAATGTTTTCAGTTTGGCAACAAAAACGGACAGTCCAAAAACGACCTGACTGGAGTCACTCGCTGACTCTGTCCAGCACTGAAATTGATGGGGTGCGGCGCTGGTCTGGCTGGCATACGGCAGCAGACTTTTTTCAAAATTTCGCGCTGCCCCAAATGTGAGGTGAATGCAGCCTAAGGGTGCATTCACACGCTCTTTGTTTTTTCGGGTTTTCCCGCTGCGTATTTGACAGGGGCGGGCTCTTCTCGGTTGTCCATAGTAGATTTTCCGCGGCGGAATTTACGTGGCGGAAAATTGCCCGCATTCCCTACTGACTTCAATTGGGCTTGCAGCGGATTTTCCGCAGCGTAAATTCCTCCGTGAAAAATCTGCTGCGGATAGCCGAGAAGAGCCTGCCCCTTTCAAATATGCAGCGGAAAACCTGCAAAAACAAAAGACCATGTGAACGCACCCTAAAATGGGTTTTCTGGGTATTTTACATGTATGACCTATCCACAGGATTGAAATAAATAGGAGCTAAACTGCAATAACTCAGTATCAGTGCCCACTCCTTTCGACCATTCACTGTGTAAGTGCCGGAGTCGTGGCTCTGCCGAACAGCCGATCGGTGGGGGTGCCGGGTGTTGAGACCCCAATGAACAGAGATTGAAGGCCTATTTTTGTGGCCTAACATGTACAGTGTTCCCGCGGTTTGTCAATAAAACAGCACTTATGTCCGCAACAGATTGTCGCTTGCAAAAGCGCAGATTCCGGACCGTTTTGAATGGCACGGATCCACTGAGGAAAATCGGCTGCGTGAACATACTGTAGGGGGTTCATGAAAATGACAAAATCACCTCTGCTACATGTGTATATTGGCTCTCATTTACTATTGAAAACCCGACATGTTTTGACGGGTTGTGCGCCAGATTCTTTCACATTGCGCCAGAAATTCTGTCTGCGCCAGATTTTGCGCCAGAATTGGAAAAAACCCCGACTAACTCTCCATTTTGCTAAGAAAACCCGAAAAGGGGGAGTGGCAGCTGATAAAAGAGGGTGTGGTCTCTGAAAAGGGGCGTGTTCCCGACATTTTCACAAAAACCCAACATATTTCCTAAGGTTTCCACTGAAAATGTGGTGGATTTGAGCTGAGGAAAACCAGACAGATCAGAACATGTGTAAGAAAAAGCAAAGTGTAGGGAAAGTGGAAAATGTAGGAAAACCTTATTAAATACCGTGGAAAATAGATTGTAGGGAATTAAAACCCACAAAGAAAACTCCACTCCACTCTTAGGCTGGGTTCACACCACGTTTTGTTAAATACGTTTCCCGTATACGGCTGGGAGGAGGGGGCGGGGCTTAATCACTGTGCCCGCACTCAGCCGTATTCGGGAACCGTATTTAATGTATGTCTATGAGCCGACCGGAGTGGTCGACTGCGTTTTTGCCTATGGTCGGGAAACCGCATACGGCCGAAAACTAACCCGACCGGAGGCTGCAGTTCACTCCGGTCGGCTCATAGACATACATTAAATACGGTTCCCGAATACGGCTGAGTGCGGGCGCCACGATTAAGCCCCGCCCCCCTCCTCCCAGCCGTATACGGGAACCGTATTTAACAAAACGTGGTGTGAACCCAGCCTTAGTAAATAAGGGCCACTGTGTGTATGTAAAGATCAAATAGATATGCTTCAATTGACTGTAACATGCAAACCAGTAATAAAATGGGGGATAATAAAATGGGGGATCGAAGGATGAGTAGACAATGAATGGAGAATAGATGGACAGACAAAAGCATCTTGTTATAAGGTTGGATTCACACCCTGCAGATGTTACAGAATTTTCGACTGTCCCCTTCATCTAAATGGGGCTTGATCCCAACACTGGGGCTTCAGACTAACAGAATGGCTTTTCCATCTCTGACTGTACCCAAAGTGTATGTTGAAATGATGGATATTTTTAGACGGTGCCTCCATATGATCCCAGTCCATAATATAGAGTGAACACCATATTGTGCCACATGGTGCCCACATAAGTGTTGTACAATGCAGAGGTGCAATAGGTTCCCAATGTTTCCACCTGGACAAGGTATAGAGTAGTATTCTCCAAACTGTAGACCTCCAGCTGTTGCAAAACTACAACTCCCAGCATTGCCGGACAGCCAACGGCTGTCCGGCAATGCTGGGAGTTGTAGTTTCGCAACAGCTGGAGGTCCACAGTTTGGAGATCACTGATATAGAGCATGCAGTGTTTGGCGATCATAAACCAGCATGACCTCCACCTAGTAATGCAATATAGTCTCCTGTACATTGTATATTTTTTTTATTTTATTTTTTTAAGGTATTTGCGGTATATTACTACAGTTCTTTTTAACTTTTTTTTTTCTTTTTAAGTGATAGTCAGCATGTCAGTAGTCCTGGAAAACCAGCACCTGAGCCCTTCGCCTTGTTGTTGGGTCTAGTGACTTCCTCTCAGCAGCCACGGTCCGGATCAGATGACCTTCTCGCTTTGTCAACATCCCCATTTATTTAGTCTAGGCCAGAGATGGATGCGTCTGCGCACACGTTCTTCTTACGTCAGGTCTTGTGATCTGTGTCTGCAGGAAATGGTAGAAAAGATGCACTAAGTCATCCAAAAAAAAAAAAGCGTGCACGTAAATGGAGGTGTGAGACAGGAAGCATGTGACTGTCAGGGTGCGGGGTCAGGCCCCTTATCCATAGGAGTAAAATACAGCGTACGGCTGGGTTCACACATAGCATTTTGCTCAGTATTTTTAACCAAGTGGGTCTAAAACACAGAGAAAAGTACTAATCTTTCCATTACTGTGTGTTGGTTTCCCTCCTGGCTTTGGCCTTGTTCACACTCCCCATTGAATTCAATGTGCAGTAAATTTTGCAGAATTTCTAAGTTGAAAAGCTCCGCCGGAAAAATTCAACTCGGAAATTCCGAAAACATTTCTTGCACATTGAATTGAATGGGGATTCCGCTGTCCTAGTCACACTAGTGTGTGTAAGAAAAAGTGGAAAAAGTGCAAACATGTCACACTAAAAAAACGTGCACAAAGGATGCGGTCTATCGCTAATCCCTTCTCCGACAGGAGAGAGGCCCCCCAACAAACCTACCCTTCACCTCCAGGCCAAAAGGCACCTGCAAGGTTCCAGGTTCAATGCCCTTTTTCGCCGAAGCTACTAAGGGGCGACAAATTCCCCTGGCTTCAAGCTAGGTGTTAGCCAAGGTATCAGCCAAGGAGCGCCGTATACTGATGAGCATCTTGACCGAAGCCAAGATGCCCAGGGGTTGCAGGGAGGTGAGGAACCAAAAGGCCACACACACCTCCCCTAGACCGCCAGGAGGGACAGCCAGAAGGGCTACCACATCCTGACAATCCTGTGTACAAAGAAAAACACGAACGTGGCACAGTGACAAACAAAAATAATAAATAGGTGCAGATATACTGCCCGGTCATCCGGACGGATCTATAAAAATTTCAGTGATACTAGCCAGAAGGCGGGATACCAAGGGTGAGTACCAAAGGTGAAGAGTATGGTGCAGTGCGTTCACTCAGTGAGTTAACACCGAGTGAGTTTCGGCACCTCAGGGTCACCACTCCCCGAGGCACAGAAGTACACGCCCCAACCTCATGGTCAGACCCGGAGGAAGCAGGTCACATCAGGACAGCCGTCGAGCTGATTCCTCAGAACCAGCCCCGGAACGCCCTGGTACACCTGCCTCCTACCATGCAGCACCCATCCCCACCAGCACCACACCCAACAGATACTACACTTGATCTTAGCCAAAAGGCCGAGAAGTGAAATTTCTGCTGCAAAAAAATTCTACTTTCCAGATTCTGCAGAAATGTAAGACCTGTTAATAAATCTTGCATACCGTAATTATTGTCTGAAGCCCGTTGAACTCAATGGGGCTTTGGAATTTTGGAAGAATTGTGTGTTTTAAGAAATTTCGTAGAAATTCCACTAAAATTCAGCAAAATTTCAAAAATTCCAGAAAATAATGTGAGCAGAATAGCACAATTTCCGGCATGTGAACATAGCCTTTGGCTTAAGATACTAAACAAAATATTAGTGGAAACCCTGAAATTTCTCCTTAAGTACTTGATGATCACATAGTCATGGAACTTTATGGAAATGAGTATGTAAAATTTAGGCCCCTTTCACACTGTCATGAGAACGGGCAGCAACGGGTCCCGGCGGTTCCCATTTACTATTATGGGGGCCACTGGGCGCCGTTATGAATAGCGAGAGTAAAAGACGGCACAAGCAGTAATATTTCTCCCGCTATTCTGCCCGGCTCTCCCGACGGCCGTCACATTGCCTTGTACTAACGGCAGTGGGAAAGAAGCCTTATATGTAAGGAGAGAAATGTTTTTTTTTTTTTTTGTTTTGTTTTTTTCATTTTATAATTCCAGAACAAATTATCAGAAATTCCAGATTGTCAGATTAAATAAATTTGACAGCATTTTACGCAACTATTATTTAAATACATATAAATGTAGCCAGAATGAACTTAATGGAGATCTTCGCTGAAAATTAACTTACCGTATATACTCGAGTATAAGCCGAGTTTTTCAGCATGATTTTTCGTGCTGAAAACGCCTCCTTCGGCTTATACTCGAGTTAACAACAAAACTTTCTGGCCTGTCAATCCCTTCTCAGTAGTCTCAAACCTGCGGACCTCCAGATGTTGCAAAACTACAACTCCCAGCAAGCCTGGACAGCCATCGGCTGTCCAGGCTTGCTGGGAGTTGTAGTTTTGCAACATCTGGAGGTCCGCAGGTTGAAGACCACTGAGAAGGGATTGACAGGCGGTGATGATGAAGGCGGGGGGATGATGACGGGGTGTTAATGACGGGGGGTCTGGATGATGACAGGCGGTGATGATGAAGGCGGATGATGACGGGGTGTTAATGACGGGGGTCTGGATGATGACAGGCGGTGATGATGAAGGGGGGATGATGACGGGGTGTTAATGACGGGGGTCTGGATGATGACAGGCGGTGATGATGAAGGGGGGATGATGAGGGGGTGTTAATGACGGGGGTCTGGATGATGACAGGTGGTGATGATGAAGGGGGGGATGATGATGGGGTGTTAATGACGGGGGGTCTGGATGATGACGGGGTGTTAATGACGGGGGGTCTGGATGATGACAGACGGTGATGATGAAGGGGGGGATGATGACGGGGTGTTAATGACGGGGGGCTCTGGATGATGACAGGCGGTGATGATGAAGGGGGGATGATGACGGGGTGTTAATGACGGGGGGTCTGGATGATGACAGACGGTGATGATGAAGGGGGGATGATGACGGGGTGTTAATGACGGGGGGCTCTGGATGATGACAGGCGGTGATGATGAAGGGGGGGATGATGATGGGGTGTTAATGACGGGGGGTCTGGATGATGACAGGTGGTGATGATGAAGGGGGGATGATGAAGGGGTGTTAATGACGGGGGGTCTGGATGATGACGGGGAGGGATGATGTATTTCCCACCCTAGGCTTATAGTCAAGTCAATAACTTCCTGGGTTTTTGGGGTGAAATTAGGGGCCTCGGCTTATATTCAGGATGGCTTATATTCGAGTATATATGGGATCCCCTAGCCAGAGGAAAGCAGATAAGTAGGTGATCGCAGGGGACACGCGCTCCATTCATTCCTATGGGAGCGCCGAAAGGACCAGCTCTGTACTCTGGGCATCATCGGCGATCCCATAGAAATGAATGGAGTACGTAGCGTCTACAGGTAGATGACACATGCTCCTCACGCCCCCCACGAAAAGCCCCTTGTAGCAATAAACAAATTATAAGAAATATATAATAATATATTTATTTATAAATATTTTTTATATATATATATATATATATATATATATATATATATATATATATATATATATATATAATAGTATAGCTTTGGCATTGGGTGATTGGGTTCAGGGTGTAACATAAAATTCTACAGGAAGGATTCTGTCCAAAAACTTGCATGGTTGTGTGTCCAAGCCCAGGCCATGTGTTGAATTAGTGGTTACATAAATGAGGATTTTCTTTTCCTTTATCCTCTTCCGCTCAATGGAATTTCTTATGATTTGTTTGAAGATTTGTTTATTGCTACAAGGGGCTTTTGTTGGAGCGGACAATGGGCGAGAGGGTGAAAAAGTATTTATGTAGTTGTTTTTTTTTTTCAGCCGGTCATGTTGGGCAGATGAAGGTCAAACATTACAACTATTACATTGTATGTGGCAAATGGACAAAATGTTCTTTGGAGAACGTGATTTGTTTCTTTTCTTTTTTTTTTTATGAAGCCTTTCTTGTTCTTTTGGAAGAATGGGAGACTGGTCATATGATTTGTGCCCTGGGTTCTTCGTGTTTATACAATGTCATATGGAAAATACATTTTAAAGCCAAACTTATCTTGTATGCTATCTGTCATTTCTAAAGTGTTTGGTTATTTGCCGTATTTTTCGCCTTATAGGACGCACCGGCATATAAGACGCACCCAATTTTAAAGGTGCAAAATCTAGAAAAAAAAGATTATGCACCCAACAGTGATCTTTAACCTGCGGACCTCCAGATGTTGCAAAACTACAACTCCCAGCATGCCCGGACAGCCGTTGGCTGTCCGGGCATGCTGAGAGTTGTAGTTTTGCAACATCTGGAGGTCCGCAGGTTGAAGACCACTGGATAGGAGGTAATACTCACGTGTCCCAGCCGCTCCGGACCCGTTACCGCTGCCCTGGATGTCGCTCCATCGCTGTCGCCGTGTCCCCGACGCTCCGGACGTCTTCTTCCCCGGGATCCACGATCTCCGTAGCCGTCATCATGTCGCTACGCACACCGCTCCTATTGGATGACGGGACAGCGTGCGCGACGATGTGATGACGTCGAAGGAGAGCGCCGCCATGCAGGGGATCCCGGCACGGAGCAGACACCGAGGAGGCAGGTAAGGTCCCTCCCGGTGTCCTGTAAGCTGTTTGGGATGCTGCGATTTCACCGCGGGGGTCCCAAACAGCCCGACTGAGCAGCCGGTTAGTGTCACTTTCACTTCAGATGCAGCGGTCAGCTTTGATCGCCGCGTCTGAAGGGTTAATACAGGGCATCACCGCGATCGGTGATGTCCTGTATTAGCCGTGGGTCCCGGCCGTTGATGGCCGCAGGGACGACCCGATAGGTGTGTATTCGCCGTATAAGACGCACCAACTTTTCCCCCCCAGTTTTGGGGAAGAAAAAGTGCGTCTTATACGGCGAAAAATACGATAAGCAGTAGTGACCATGGCTGTGCGTGTGTGATTTCCCATTGGGATCGAAATTGGCAAAAATCACGATTTCAAATGACTAGCGTGTCAGTTGAATTCTTCTTGTGCATTTTCAGTTTTTTCACTTTTAGCGTCACTCAAAAAATTGAAAATGGCATAAAAACTCAGTTTTCACCTGGTCTATAGTCTTATCACCTACCCTCAAAAGTCCTATGAAAAAAAAAAGTCCTTTTTCTTAAATCAACTGGTGCCAGAAAGTTAAAGAGATTTGCAAATGACTTCTATTAAAAAATCTTTACCCTTCCAGTACTTTTTAGCAGCTGTATGCTACAGAGGAAATTCTTTTCTTTTTTTAATTTCTTTTTTGTCTTGCCCACAGTGCTCTCTGCTGACACCTGATGCCCGTATCAGGAACTGTCCAGAGCAGGAGAAAATCCCCATTGCAACCTACGCTGCTCTGGACAGTTCCTGACACGGACAGAGGTGTCAGCAGAGAGCACTGTGGACAAGACAAAAAAAGAAACTCAAAAAGAAAAGAATTTCCTCTGTAGCATACAGCTGCTATAAAGTACTGGAAGGGTAAAGATTTGTTAATAGAAGTCAGTTACAAATCTGTTTAAGTTTCTGGCACCAGTTGATTTAAAAAAAAAAATAAAAAAAAATGTTACCCCTTAAGGCCCAGCCCTGTCTGCAGGAGCTGTATAAAAGCACATCAAGTAAAAGCCCCTTACAGCTCTGTACTATTGAGTTCAGAGTTATGGGAACATCACATACCGTAATATAGGGCCTCATGGTCCCTGTTTTGCCATATGTGGGATAGTTTTCCCTAGTTGTAATGCTTATTGAGGAATCTCGCTCTGTAATATGGTTTTCCATGAAGCATGGCTTTTTTTTTTTTTTTTTGGACATTCTGTATGAAATAAAATCAACTGGATCTTTTCTTTTACAAAAGTATGAATCTTTGTATGTATTAAATGTATTTCTACATTTCTGACAAATGCTCTAGGCCTAAACCTGAAATGCAATGTACATTTATCCTAATAAAAGGTGATTAGTTTATTATAATTGCTCTTCAGATGTTTCCTTTGCCACTTGGCAGTCTAGATTGGCGCCATATAGGACTTGGCTTTTTCCGTTACTCATTCTACTGGTATAATATTGTGGCATATAGACTACACTAGGGCCCTAAAGGGGAATTCTAGTGCTTAAAGACATATGCCTTATGCAAAGGATGGGGCATAAGTGTCGGTTCACAGGGGGTCCGACTCCTGTAACCCCCTTAACCTCACCACTCCGTGCAGCTGGAAGAGTCAGGGCCGAGATCGGGAAATCTCAGGACTTTCCAGTGGTCGGACTGCCAAGATCTTTGAACAGGGACCTGACTCTCGCCGCTGTTACAGAGAAAGTGATGGGCAGGGGTATACTGACTAATGTTATTACTTGTAAAGCACAATTTTACAACTGTTTGGTGAACTATGTGATTAAAGGGGTACTCCGGTGGAAAACTTTTTTTTTTTTTAAATGAACTGGTGCCAGAAAGTTAAACAGATATGTAAATTACTTCTATTAAAAAATCTTTACCCTTCCAGTACTTATTAGCAGCTGTATGCTACAGAGGAAATTCCTTTCTTTTTGAATTTCTTTTTTGTCTTGTCCACTGTGCTCTCTGCTGACACCTCTGTCCGTATCAGGAACTGTCCAGAGTAGCATAGGTTTGCTATGGGGATTTTCTCCTGCTCTGGACAGTTCCTGATACGGGCATCAGGTGTCAGCAGAGAGCACTGTGGACAAGACAAAAAAGAAATTAAAAAAGAAAAGAATTTCCTCTGTAGCATACAGCTGCTAGTAAGTACTGGAAAGGTAAAGATTTTTTAATAGAAGTCATTTACAAATCTCTTTAACTTTCTGGCACCAGTTGATTTAAAAAAAAAAAAAATGTTTTCCACCGGAGTACCCCTTTAAACTTCCATAAAAATGTTAATGAAACACTGCCCCCAGAGGCCAACTTGTGCATGACACCACCAGAAAACGTCATATCATGTAATAGTAATAATAATGTATCATGTATGTTTCTGGTCCAGTATCTTACATTAAAGGGGAATTCAGGTCTGAGCTAATAGAAGTTATTTATTCTGTGTATACCGAAATGTTATACAATTTTGCAATATAATTTCTGTATGAATTTTCGGTCATGTGATGGAACACAGGTGCATGGCTTGTCACAGTACACAGCTCTGTTAGGACTGTGTTCACACCGGGCATCTTTGTTGCTCTTTTAACAAAAAGTGCACGCTAAGGGTCTATGCACACTACGGAATTTCCACCTAGCCTAAATCAGTCCGCACTAGGGTTGTGTAAACATTGCCGGTCCCCATAGACTGCAATGTATTTAGCACAGTGTTCTGTTCATTCTTTAGCGCAGAGGAATTTCTCCGCCGCTGTAATGCCGTAGTGTGCACCGCGCAGCCGATTCCCCTTGGCAGCAATGGGACTCTGCCGCACCATCATTTCAAGGCAGAATTCCGCTCGGAAATTCACTATGCAAAAAAATCTACGGTGTGAACAATGCCTTACTGTTCTGCCAATGTAACAGACAATACACCTGTGCCCATTCCATGATCAGGACAGATTTGTGTTCCCAGAAAGGAAACAGGGTTTGCATTCAGTGACAGCAAGCAAAGATTTTGAAAAACATAAAAGAATGGATACAAAAAGTATGCTAAAAAAAAAAAAGTTTTTAGCTTTCATTACCCTGGAGTGCCCCTTTATTAAAGGGGTATTCCAGGCCAAAACTTTTTTATATATATCAACTGGCTCCGGAAAGTTAAACACATTTGTAAATTACTTCTATTAAAAAATCTTAATCCTTCCAATAGTTATTAGCTTCTGAAGTTGAGTTGTTGTTTTCTGTCTAACTGCTCTCTGATGACTCGCATCCCGGGAGCTGTGCAGTTCCTATGGGGATATTTTCCCATCATGCACAGCTCCCGGGACGTGACATCATCATTGAGCATTTAGACAGAAAACTTCAGAAGCTAATAACTATTGGAAGGATTAAGATTTTTTAATAGAAGTAATTTACAAATCTGTTTAACTTTCCGGAGCCAGTTGATATATATATATAAAAGGTTTTGCCTGGAATACCCCTTTAAGTCGCAGTGTTTGGTATGAGGACTTAGATTTGTTAGAACTTTGAATGAAATGATGACCTGAAACATTGACCATGTTGTCCTTTGTTTACATGCAGCAAGGAGTTATGGGAGAAGACGAGGTAATCCATCTCTCTATTTATTACTAAAGCTGAATTAATAAGTATTTTATTTTATTTTTGATAAAAATTAGAGATGAGCGAACTTACAGTAAATTCGATTCGTCACGAACTTCTCGGCTCGGCAGTTGATGACTTTTCCTGCATAAATGAGTTCAGCTTTCCGGTGCTCCGATAGGCTGGAAAAGGTGGATACAGTCCTAGGAGACTCTTTCCTAGTAATGTATCCACCTTTTCCAGCCCACCGGAGCACCTGAAAGCTGAACTAATTTACGCAGGATAAGTCATCAACCGCCGAGCCGAGAAGTTCGTGACGAATCGAATTTCCTGTAAGTTCGCTCATCTCTAATAAAAATTAAAAAAATCACAATTTCTGAATATTCTATCATATGTTCTGTATGAATTATTTGTTTCTATTAACACCCATACTGGATACTAATAGACTGCTTCTTTTAGGACCCGATCGTCTGACTGTGCCACCACTCAGAGCAGTGTTTCCAAACCAGGGTGCCTCCAGCTGTTGCAAAACTACAACTCCCAGCATGCCCGGACAGCCTTCGGCTGTCCGGGCATGCTGGGAATTGTAGTTTTGCAACAGCTGAAGGCACCCTCGTTGGGAAAAAATAGTGTATTCTATGACCCTTATAAACAATAAAGGGCCTAAAGAATTGCTCCCAATCAGCAGCCAAGGGCATAGGCGTACCCGTGTTAGAGCAACCTGCTGTGCCACTGAATGGCATCAAATAGCACACCGAACATTGTTTCTCTCTTACCCTATAATTTGGAGATTGAAATCTCTGTGTTTAGACATTGCACATCAGTGACCTCCCTGGGCGTCTGTAGGGCAGGTAGCATGCCATAAAACCAGTTAGGGCATTGGTGTTAGGATCACAGTTGTGACATCTGAAAATTCCTGTATTTTATTAACTTTTTTGTCAGATTTTTTTTTCCATTTTTTTTTCATGACAAAAATTCCTGTATATTTTTTTTACTTTTTTTAATTTTGTCAGATTTTTTTTCCATTTTTTTTTCATGACAAATTGTGTATTTTTTAGATGCAAAATAAAATAAAAAATGCAAAATAAAAAAAAAATAAAAAGTTTAGCACTGTTTTTGTAGCATTGCAGTTTTAGGGTACGTTCCCACACGGCGTATTTGCTGCGTATTTGCTGCTGCGTATTTTATTTTCCCTGTTGAAGTCAATGGGTAGGAAAATACGCAGCACCAAATACGCAGCAAAATACGCCACGTGGGAATGAACCCTAAAGGCAATTTTTGAGCCAAAAGCTAAGTTCACACATCGTCAATGGTACTGGCATATTTGATTTGCTGAAAGAATGCGGACGTAAATGCACACGTACAATAAAATACATCAGTACATTTTACAATGTGTAAACTTATAGGGGTACTCCCGTGGAAAACTTTTTTTTTTTTTTTTTTTTTTTTTAAATCCACTGGTGCCAGAAGGTTAAACAGATTTGTAAATTACTTCTATAAAAAAAATCTTAATCTTTCCAGTACTTTTTAGGGTCTGTATGCTACAGAGGAATTGGTTTTCTTTTTGGAACACAGTGCTCTCTGCTGACATCATGACCACAGTGCTCTCTGCTGACATCTCTGTCCATTTTAGGAACTGTCCAGAGCAGCATATGTTTGCTATGGGGATTTTCTCCTACACTGAACAGTTCTTAAAATGGACAGAGGTGTCAGCAGAGAGCATTGTGGTCATGATGTCAGCAGAGAGCTCTGTGTTCCAAAACGAAAACCATTTCCTCTGTAGTATTCAGCAGCTAATATGTACTGGAAGGATTAAGATTTTTTCATAGACGTAATTACAAATCTGTTTAACTTTCTGGCACCAGTTGAGTTAAAAAAAAAAGTTTTCCACAGCGAAGTGCAAAGAGAAGTATAAGGCGATGGTCACACTATGATTTCAATGGGACTCTGCTGCACTGTGCACTTCTTCGGCTGGTTTCTGCCACCGAAATGCCGATTCCGCACATTCAACCGTATGAACATGGCCTAAGGGTACATTGACATTGGTGGGTTTACAGCGAGTTTCCCCGCTGTGATTCTTCACCACGGCAGCAGACTCCATTGAAGTCAATGGAATCTGCTGCTGATTTTCCTTTGCAGAACACGTGCCGCGGCTAGGACTTGTAGTGTGTTAACGCGCCCTTAGGCTAGGTTCACATTGCGATTTCACCATCTGATTATCGGACCGTAAAATCGGACGAAATCGGATTGCAAAAAATAGTATACAATCGTATGTAAAAATTTCTTTGCTATCTGATTTAAAATCATATTCAAAAATCGTATAGATGAAAATTCCATCCCCTTTTCAATAAAGATCTGATCCTGTTTTTAAAATTAATATGTATGCCAATGGCAATAAAGTTTTATATATTTGAAGTGTATGTGTTTTGAAGTCTAATTCTGTGCGATTAATCTGATTGAATCGCACAGTCACACGATTCCATGCCATTTACATAGACATCAATAATAAATAAAAAACGGACACAATTTCGATCCGATTTTGAATCTGGACGAAAAATCGTGGGTCAACCACGATTTTACCTCCGATCTTAAATCATGCAAAATCGGATACAGATCAAAACTGATGCATTTGTTGTCTATCATTAATGAATAGAAGTCAATGGATACGACTTCAAAGTTAAAAATCGTGAGAAGAAATAGGATGGTAACATCGTGATGCGAATGCACCCTTAGTTTTTCGATTGCTTCTGAATCCAGTCCGGGTTTTAGTGGAAAAGAATAGATTGAAAAATTCAGTGATGTTTTTCCAGACACTGAGGAACAGTGATGCCGTTGCCCATAGCAACCACCCTCATACAAGCAAGTAGGAAGAGTATTTTAGGGAGCTTGTGACTGAATAGGCCTAAAAGGGGCCCCACTAGTGATATAAAGGGCAACTAATAGTTGGGACCACAGAAACTTCACATTGCGTCTAGGAAATAAGAGAAGATATCTTATGAAGTTCTGAAGCGAAGTTTATCGAGAACCATCTGTGTAAATATCTAGTCCAGTCATGTGGTAAATTGTCCACACGTCATAGAATAAACCATCTCTTATATCTTCACCCGTAAAAGTGGAGTTATTTCATTTTTCGACTGTAAATATACTCAGTATTCTATGTTTATTCATTTCTTAGGCTGTGTTCACATTTGCTGCCTCCTTTAAACAAAAAAAACAATCTGTTATAACCTCCCTCACTCCCCCACAGCCTCCATTATGGCTGCTCCCTGTCTCTACCGCGCTCCTTTTTTTCCTTGTTGGAGTCAATACGTCACGTTGCGACACCAGATGGACAGTAATTGACTGAGCGGACAAGGTGACATATTGACCCCTAGCATTAGGAAATGGAGCCCAGGTTATGTGGTGTTAAAAAGCTGACATTCACTGTAATGAATGGAGATATTTTTTTGACATACGGTTTTCTTTAGAAAAACGGATTGAAAACAGTATGGCAAAAACGGGATGTGAACCCAGCCTTTGGCTGGGTTCACATCACGTTTTTGCCATACTGTTTTCAATCCGTTTTTCTAAAGAAAACCATATGGCAAAAAAAAATGGATGGAACAGTATGGGAAAAAGTAAACCGTATGCGTTTTTTAAACAGTTTTCTGTTTTTTAAAAGTGCATACAGTTCCGTCCGTTTTTTTTTTTTTTTAAACATAAGTTTTTGAAAATGTTGTCCATTTTTAATGGGAGGTGTTCAATAATTTATCTATGTATACGGTTTTCAATACGCTCCATACATTTTCAATAATGAAAACATATACGGGAAACGTACTTGAAAAACATGGTGTGAACCTACCCTAACCCCAAACCTAACCTCAAGTTAGGGTTAGACCTCGTTCATATGGCAACATTTCTGAACGGACCCAGGGGAACAATTCTGCTTAAATTCCAGTGCAGCAGAGTCACTGTATTTCCAATGGGACTCTGGGGCACCGTGCACATGGCGAAATTTCTGTGGCAGATGTTCCGATTCCAGCCTCCACAGAATTTTTTTTTTTTAACATGTTCTGCAAAAGATCTGCCATGTTTAACCTCTTCTGATTCCTAAAATGGTGTCCACCATTTCTAAAAGTTTTGCCAAACTCAGAAGTTTAGGATTCACTTTTTGTAATGTTCAGAACATTCTTTCTTTTCTGGATTGATCTGCTCATTGGTGGTATAGACCCCTCCAGCAATTCATTCCTGGGGGGGGGAATCTACTTTGCTTCTTTCCTATTGCTATCCTACTCCTTCCTGTAGTAGCTTTCTATTAAAGGGGTTATCCAGGGAAAACATTTATATATATATATATATATATATATATATATATATAGATCAACTGGCTCCAGAAAGTTAAAAAGATTTGTAAATGACTTCTATTAAAAAAATCTTAATCCTTTCAGTACTTATGAGCTGCTGAAGTTAAGTTGTTCTTTTCTGTCTAAGTGCTCTCTGATGACACCTGTCTCGGGAACTGTCCAGAGTAGAAGCATATCCCCATAGCAAACCTCTTCTACTCTGTGCAGTTCCCGAGACAGACAGAGATGTCAGCAGAGAGCTCTGTTGTCAGACATATAAGAACAACTCAACTTCAGCAGCTGTTAATTATTAGAAGTATTAAGATTGTTTAATAGAAGTAATTTACAAATCTGTTTAATTTTCTGTAGCCAGTTGATATATAAATATTTTTTTTTCCTGTAATACACCTTTAATTTATCCCCTTCCTTTTTTTTTTTGCCAGAATTCACATTTTGCAGAAAGTGTATGTGATGTATCCTGTGCGAAGTCATCCAGGGATAGAGAATAGGGAGTGACTATGGTGAATGACCTTAGACTAGTGTTTCCCAACCAGGGTGCCTCCAGCTGTTGCAAAACTACAACTCCCAGCATGCCCGGACAGCCAAAGGCTGTCCGGGCATGCTGGGAGTTGTAGGTTTGCAACAGCTGGAGACACCCTGGTTGGGGAACGCTGCCTAAGACATTCATGAGTATGGTGACCTTTGTAGGACCATGGTAAAAACCAAACATGATGTTATTGAGAGGACCCATAGTCAATAAGCCCTTGCTGGATTATTGGGGCGGGCTGCAATATAAGCCCTACCCCGAAAATAAGACCTAGGGCCGGGGGTACTCAACTGGCGGACCGCGGACGCCAGTAATGTGATGCAGACTCCCTGCCCCCCCCCCCCCTTTGGCTGGTCCCTTGGCAAGTTAAATGAGCCGGGGCAGGGACGCTGTCGCTTTAAAATGTCTGCGCGTATGCACGCCCGACGTCACGGACGTGTCCCTGCCCCGGCTGCTACCGGTAAGCAGAAGGAGATCCCGCCGCCGAGAGCTGCAGCTTCAGTTGCGGACGCTATGAAGGTGGGGAAGTGCTGGTTTATTATGGCAGAGGGGTGGGGGGCACTGTAGGAGTGTGAAGGACGACGGGGGAAGAGGGGGCTGTAGCAGTGTGGAGGATGGGGGGGCTGCGGGAGTGTGGAGGATGGGGGGCTGTGGGAGGATGGAGGGCTGTATAGCAGTGTGCAGGATGGGGGGCTGTGGGAGGATGGAAGATGGGGGGGTGTGGCATCCTCCACACTGCTACAGCCCCTCATCCACTACACTGCTACAGCCTCCATCCCCCCACAGCCCCCCATCCTCCACACTCCTGCAGGCCCCCCCCCCAATAAATAAATAAGCCCTACCCTGAAAATAAGCCCTAGTGTGTTTTTTGAGACTAAAATTAATATAAGACCCGGTCTTATTTTCGGAGAAACACGGTAGCCCTGCAGTATGGCAATGAGCACAAGCTTCAGCAAACTCATTCCCTGGCACAGGCGTGTTGTGTTTTCCAAGAAATTGTAACTAAGCTTCCCTTACTAATAGATTATTTTTATCTCTTTTCCATGTTCTGACTCATTATATAGTCTTTCACAAACGAAGGCATGTGACTGGATTCTGCCCAGACACCACATGGGATAAGGACCACCATACTCCTCCCCCATCTACCCACTTAAATAAAAGACATAACAACTGTTGGGGTGAAAGGCCACGGACGTTTATTAAGGGTATTAATTCAATTTATTAATAAATAAACCAATAAATTAATTAATAAATAAATAACCAATTAAAAACCATAATAAAACATATAACCACCAGTGTATACTCGCTCAAACCACAGCTGTCTACCCAGAAAACTCTGAGTGACACCACCTTATGTCAAAAACAATTGTCTACCCCAATAGGTGACACCCTCTTTAAAGGGGTCCTCTGGCACTAAGACATCTTATCCCCTATGCAAAGGATCGGGGATAAGATGCCTGATCGCAGGGGTCCCGCTGCTGGGGACCCCCGTGATCTTCCACGCCGCATCCTGTTAGAATCAGCCCCCGGAGTGTGCTTGCTCCGGGTCTGATTACTAGCGATCACGGGAATGGAGCATAGTGAGTTCACGGCCCCGCCCCCATGTGACGTCACGCTCCGCTCCCTCAATGCAAGCCTATGGAGGGGGCGTGACAGCGTCCCCAGTGGCGGGAGCCCCGCGATCAGGCATCTTATCCCCTATCCTTTGGATAGGGGATAAGATGTCTTAGCGCCGGAGTACCCCTTTAACAGACCGTGACCGGGAAGGAGGGGCGGGCACAATGTATTTTCTTCAGGTGTTTCTTCAGACTAGCAGCCCGCTCAGTCCAGTAGCCTCTTATATAGATTTGATCATTCCCGCCGTGGCTGGAGCTAGCCAATCAAGTTAACCGCCTGCCCTATAAGAAAAGCTCAGCACCAAGGTTAGTTATTTAATTAATTCCTTCATGTCCTTATAACTCTTCATGTTCATATAATACATATCCAAGACCCAGGGGAGGGGAGGGTGGCCCCACCATTACCTTCCTGGGCTTTGACATTCTAATATCAAAGCTCAGAGATGAGCGGCGCTACTTGGGCACTGCTTGTCCCTTCCTGCAGGGGCAGGCCATCCCAGATCTCTCCTGTGCCAACTACTGCATATAGCATGCATGCTTGGGACCAATGGAGTTCCAACAGCTGGGATCCCCAGATAACAGGTCAGTTGTCCCACAAGTGAATGGTTCGGCAGCATGCACACTGGAGCACTGCCCCATTCACTGTCTTATGGGACCATTGCAAAGTAAGGGTATGTTCAGACCATCGAATTTCCACGTAGAATCCGGACGAAAAATTCTGCTCACAGCAGAGTCCCAATGTTTTCAATGGGATACTGCTGCACAGTGCAGGTGACGGAATTTCCACAGCACAAACATCTGCTGTGGAAATCCCAATTCTAGAATTGACACGTCAATGTCTATGGAGACAGCGCATTTCCATGCAGTCCTAGCGCCGGCTCGTTGTGCTGGTGCATGCAGCCTACAGAATGTCCGCCTTAAAATTTTAAGGGTGGACATTCTGCCTTGTGAACGTATTCTCAAAGGGGTATCCAGGATAAGAAAAAAAAAAGCTGATTTCTTCCAAAAACAGCACCACTACTGTCCTCAGGCTGAGTGTTGAATTGCAGCTCGGTTCCATTGAATTTAAGGGAGACAAGTTGTAATACCACAGGCGTGGCGCTGTTTTTGAAAGAAATCAGCTCAGTTTTTTAAAATCCTGAACAACCTATGTAAGAGCTTGGCTCTGTTTGTAAGCCCCATAGACTGTTATTAGAGCAGAGGCCCAGCATGCACACTGCCACTGAACTCACTTGGGAGACAAATGACCTATGTTCTCATATCCTGTAGATAGGGCATAAGTTTTAATCTTAAAATAAACCTATTTAAGAAATAATGTATCCCCTTATTTGAACAATTAGGAATGGTAGAAGTCGCCTTGTAGTTCCATGACCAAAAGCACTGTGCCTGTTCTTCTTCTTTAATATGGTAACAGGAGGCTACATAACATATACGTCTGCATCATTTTAGCTTATGTCTGGACAATAGAAGGGCTATGGGCATATTACATTCATCTTCCTACCGCTGTAACATTTTTAGCATTCTTCAGACTTGAAACAAAAGTATCATACAAAGGAAGTTTCAGCATTAACCAGTACACTAAAATCCTCCAAATAGTTCCGTCCTTTGACCTCTAGGATTGCAATCCCATTGGGTGAATCCAAATGGAATGATTGAACCCCTCTTAAAATTCAATTAGTTTGCTTGGGGCAAAAGCAGCTAGAAAGCAAATATCCCCCCTCCCCAGACTGATGTGCAAATCACACATAATTTACTATATATATTGTGTGTGTATATGTATATATATATATATATATATATATATATATATATATATATATATATGGTATATAGAAAAAAGGAAAGTAGGGGTGGCACTGTGTGGGATTTACTATAATACAATGCATATAATATGCTCTACAGCAGTGTTTCCCAACCAGTGTGCCTCCAGCTCTTGCAAAACTACAACTCCCAGCATGCCTGGACAGCCAAGTTGTAGTTTTGCAACAGCTGGTGGCACCCTGGTTGGTAAACACTGCCTTAGGGTACATTCCCACCTGGCATATTTAATGCATATTTGCTGCTGCGTATTTTATTTTCCCATTGAAGTCAATGGGTAAGAAAATATGCAGCAGAAAATACGCAGCAAAATACCCCAGGTGGGAATGCGCCCTTAGACAACGAAAAAGGCGTTGGCCGCACAGGTCCACACTATTCATTCTGGGGACAATTATGTCCTCTGTTCTCTGGATCAGCAAGGGCCCCAGCAGTTGGACCCCCACGGATCAGCTTGTTATCCCCTAACTTAACGGCATAGGAAATCCCCTTTAAGGCCATGACACACGATGGAATTGCTGAGCGGAATGCAGTGGAAAAATTCACTCGGAAATTCCGTTACAGCAGAGTCACATCGTTTTCAGTGGGATTTTGCTATGCCCTACACACGGCAGAATTTCTGCAGCGGTAACATCTGCCGTGGAAATCCTAATTCTGACCTCTGCCTTTGACATATCAAGTCTCTTGGTGAAATCCGCTCGGAAATGCATTGCCTTCTATTGAGACATTTCTGCATTTCTGAACTGTCCTAGCACCGACATGTTTTGTCGGCACCTGCTATTTGTGGAATGACTGTCTGTTTTTACCAGGCAGACATATACCGTAGTGTGAACATACCCAAAGTCTAGGCATTTTTTTGGGCCAAAAAAAGCTGTGGCTACATAATGTTGGCTTGGAAGTATAAAAAAAATTCCAGACTTATGGTTGCTTTTTGTGTGTGTGTGTGTGTGTGTGTGTGTTTTTCCATTCTTTTGTGCCCTTTTTACGCTTGGGATTAGTTTGCTAATATGGCAGCATGCTGAGGGTATGGTATTTTTTCAGGAAATCTTGGTGTTTTTCTTTTCTACATGAGGAAAAAAAGCCCCCAAAACATTCAATATACAGTGGTCCCTCAAGTTACAATATTAATTGGTTCCAGGACGACCATTGTATGTTGAAACCATTGTATGTTCAGACCATAACTCTATGGAAACCTGGTAATTGGTTCTGAAGCCACAAAATGTCATCCAAAAATAGGAAAAGGCGAGGATTAAAGAAAAATAAGTAGATAACAAATATAGATAAAACAAGTCCTTACATATAAAAGTAAGAAAGATCTGCTGGGAGCTGTCTATTTCAGTGTTTCACAACCAGGGTGCCTCCAGCTGTTGCAAAACTACAACTTCCAGCATGCCCGGACTGTCCGGGCATGCTGGGAGTTGTAGTTTTGCAACAGCTGGAGGCAACCTCTTTGGGAAACACTGGTCTATGTAGAGGACAGAAGCTTCTTCAGGGTCCTGTGCAGAACACGCAATGTCCTAAAAAAAGGGAAATGGAGCCGCCCTCACCTGATGCCCAAAGGAGAAGCTAACCCTGGTACAGGTTAAGAGTAAATAACATGTAATACCTCCCTGTACTGTAGAGGGCGCTACCAGACACCAGTCAGTGCATACACTTTAGGAATACAGGGGTTTTACCAGTCAAATATCCTTTCTGATTAGTCAATTCTTCCGGCCATTGACACATTTTGCAGATCTGGACTGTCTGTACATTGTATGTTGAGTCTGGTTTCAAGTTACAATGGTCCAGAAAAGACCATTGTATGTTGAAACTATTGTCTGTTTAGGCCATTGTAAGTTGAGGGGTCACTGTATAGTTGTTTTTACCCCAGGAGATAAAACACTTATGCTAAAACCAACAAATATTAAAAAAAATGCAGCAAAACTGCAAAATGAGGGGGCAGTATTTTGTGTGTGTGTTGGGGGGGGGGTTCCCCCAAAAAGTTTTGCAACAGCTGGAGCCGCACTGGTTGGGGAACGCTGCAGTACAGTGAGCCAATGTTATACACAGATGACATCCTTGAGTTGTCGCAGAATTGCTTTATCCTTGTAATTCCTAGAGATGATGAAGCTTCTCCTCCTTGCTACATGTTATCTCAATGTCCATGGACCCAGTTCATGGGGAAGGACTTCTTTTCCGACCTCTCCGCTGGTATAATTCATCAGACCGCAGAAACCACAGTGCCTGATGCCATGACACTTTAAGGTTGCAGTTCCAGCCCTCACTTGCTATGTGCATGTTTACACCGCCTTCTGGGTTATAAATTTAGCAGAACATGTTTTTCAGGCTTTAGACACTTGCTCAGGGAGGCATTCTTATCCTGCAGCACTCGGTGCAGCTGGTAACTCATTCAGTCAGAATGTACATCGGAGGGTCAGGTCTCTGAAATTCTAGCCCCCCCATCTGCTTCGCTTAAAGCTACCAGACAAATGGCCATAATAAAAACCTGTTTTAGGTTAAGATGTGTGCAGTGCTTTAGATTCCATCCCCAAATGATATGACCGATGGGTCCGTTTAAAGACTTTTAATTAGGACAAACTAAAAACGGACTTATATTTCCAAGGACAAATGCTTCATATTATTTGGCCTCTTAAGAGGGGTTCTCCGGTATCAAAAACCCATTTTCCTATTCATTGTTAAGGAATTTTTAGTTCATACTGTGACCTCTGTTCATAGTCTTGGCCACAATAGTAGTTCAAAAAGTGTCTGTCACACTGGAGGGCCTGTCCTGTCCCGCATTGCACTCCTTCTTTTGATTGGGTGCTGTGATACTACTTTTCCCCTGTGATAGCGCAGTAGGGCAATTAAACAATTAGGTTGGGTTCACCCAATGGGATTCCGCTGCACAGTGCACATGCCTGAATCAGTCGGTGATAGGACGGACAGTTGCCGTTCATCGTAGACAGCAATATGTTCTGCACAGAATTCTGCCAAAAGTTCATTTTTTGGGCGGATAAATTTCAGTGGCGGATATTCCGTCGTGTACTGTGCAGCAGAATTCCCATTGACAGCACAGATATTTTTAAAGTGGAATTCCATATGGAGATATTTCTGGTCGGAGATTCCGTAGTGTGAGCCAAGCCTTACCTTGTTCAAATGACAGTGCCTATTTAAAGGGGTAAGCCACTGTTCCGAACGCGTGAGCTGGGAGCTCGTGAAGTCATAGCCCCGCCCCTTCATGGCATCACGCCCCACCCCCTCAATACAAGTCTATGGGAGGGGGCGTGGTGGCTGTCACGCCCCCTCCCATAGACTTGCATTGAGGGGGTGGGGAATGACATCATGAGGGGGGGCTATGATGTCACGAGCTCCAGGCTCCAGCGTTCGGAACAGTTTGTTCCAAACGCTGAGCAGCAGAGTACCCCTTTAAGGACACAGGTATTTAAAGGTTTGTGGACACAGCAATTTATTACAGGATAGATGATAAATGTGTGATCACTGGGCATCTAACCACCATGACCCCCAGCGATCAAGTAGGGAGGCCCCCCTTTGTGAATGAAGTGGTAGTACTCTTGCTAGCCACTGTTTTGAGACTGACAGAGATAGTCAAGCTTGATTTTCTGATCACTTATATAATATAACACAATACTACCATCCAACATCTTGTTGTTATCCACGATTAAAAAAAACAGCACTACAGCTGTCCTCAGGTTGTGTGTGGTATTGCAGCTCAGTTCCATTAAAGTGAATGGGGCCAAGTGGTTATACCGCAAACAACCTGGGGACATGTGTGGTGCTGTTTTTAGAGGAATCGGCTCATTTTTTATTCCTAGCTGACCCTTTAAAATTCATTCAATGTTTTGCACACCGCATTTTGCTGTGCATGCCAGAGGAAAATCTCCGATGTATACCTATAATGGATGGTATTCAGGAGTGGACATTCACTTGATAGATTTTGTAAGGTTTTGTGCTTGTTTTTGAGCTCCCCATTGTGTAAGATTTAGCGATAACACACTCCCGCGGTAATCTCTCATTTCTAGGAGGTTTCTGTAGAAATTCTGTAAAAGTGCACGTTCCTGCACAATTTTGACAGAGCATTTTCCGTAACATAAAATGCCCGCTATGTAATTGATGTAATTCATCATTCAGTCAATCCACTCACATCCCCCGAAATCTCCTGACTGTGATGTCAACTTACAGCACTACTACTGCGGCTCAGCACCATCCTGGAGCGGTGATTTATGGCCTCCTCTGCACTATCCGGGGTCCCTCCAGATTTACTGTAATGAAGCTTCCTGGTAGAATGGAATTGAGGGCTGTAAAACCGGCCGCTGTCATTGCTTTTTCATCATTGGTTCATTAACCTTTTTAAGGAATGATCTGCAGTGTTTTGCTCACCTCAGCATCAAACTAGAGCGTGCACAACCGGCTATCTTCTTTTTTTAGGTATATATGAAGGGTCTTCTAATTTCTTGTTATATGGAGCCAACATATTACTCTATGCCGCACTCTTTGTTCCCGGGGGGTTCAAAATGTATTTACCCTATCTTATTCATACACATGGTCCTAAATCATATGAAACAAGACAATAGTCCTGACCTCTAAACTTTAGTGCTACCTTAGCCTTATTCTTATTGATTGTGGTTCTTCATTATAAGATTGCAAAAAGCAAATAAAGATAGTTATGGGCTGTGTTCAGATGCGATAGATAAGCAGTGTGGATTCTGCAGGATTTTACTAAACCGCATGTAGCAGAAACAGTTCACACCAAGAATAAACCACACTGCAGAAAAGCTGCAGTTTTGTTACAGCGAATTTCACCCTTTGCTATGCTAGGATAAAATCCATGGTAAACTTACAGGACACTGTGACGGAAATCCACCAAGATCTGAGGTGGATTTATTCCACGGTGTGTTGGATTTAATCATATTTACTTGAGTTTCTGGGGCTGACACTTGGATTTCTTCTGAAGAACAACCCCTTTGCCATGGATCTGTGTTGCTGGTTGGACAACCTCTTTGCCATAGATCCGTGTTGTTGGCGAGACAACCCCTTTGACATGGATCCGTGTTGCTGGTGAGACAACCCATTTAACATGGATCCGTGTTGCTGGTGAGACAACCCCTTTGACATGGATCTGTGTTGCTAGTGAGACAACCTCTTTGACATGAATCCGTGTTGCTGGTGAGACAACCCATTTAACATGGATCCGTGTTGCTGGTGAGACAACCCCTTTGACATGGATCCGTGTTGCTGGTGAGACAACCCCTTTGCCATGGATCCGTGTTGATGGTGGGACAACTTCTTTGACCATGGATCTATGTGAATAGTAGGACAACCCATTTGCCATGAATTTACACAACGGTTAGCCCGTTTTCATCGATTAGGGTTAATCCTTGGCTTTACTGTGTCGAATCCGTAGGTAGCACAAAAAACCCATATGGAAATTTTCCATTGCATGGAATCGGGTTTGTATAGGGTGTGAATTTTCATCAGATTTGATGCGAATTCTAGTACAGAAGCCACCTCAAATCTTGTGTGTGAATTGGACCCTATAAAGCAGTAAGATCTTGAATTTCCATCTTTGTTCTAGTCCATATTGCTATGCTTTGGCATTGTGCTTTGGGAAAGGCATTGTCTAATTTCAAAACCCTATTAGGATTTTATAATTTTTTTTTTTTAAGAGGGGACCCATTGTAATAAAATCTAGAGGACCCGGCAGATCTTTCAAATTTCATCAGGAACTATATAATGCTTAATGTGTCCTGTGGTGGCGCTGAACATTGCTGCCGGGTTCTCCTTAAAGGGGTGGAAAACTTTTTTTTTTTTTTTTAATCAACTGGTGCCAGAAAGTTAAACAGATGTGTAAATTACTTCTATTAAAAATTCTTAATCCTTCCAGTACTTATTAGCTGCTGAATGCTACATAGGAAATTATTTTCTTTTTGGAACACAGAGCTCTCTGCTGACATCATGACCACAGTGCTCTCTGCTGATATATCTGTCCATTTTGGGAACTGTCCAGAGTAGTATATGTTTTCTATGGGGATTTTCTCCTACTCTGGACAGTTCTTAAAATGGACAGAGATGTCAGCAGAGAGCACTGTGCTCGTGATGTCAGCAGAGAACTCTGTGTTCCAAAAAGAAAGGAATTTCCTATGTAGTATTCAGCAGCTAATAAGTACTGTAAGGATTAAGATTTTTTAATAGAAGTAATTTACAAATCTGTTTAACTTTCTGGCACCAAAATTTTTCCATCACCTTAAGCAGTGTTTCCCAACCAGAATGCCTCCAGCTTTTGCAAAACTACAACTCCCAGAATGCCCGGACAGCCTTTGGCTGTCCGGGCATGCTGGGAGTTGTAGTTTTACAACAGCTGCAGGCACCCTGGTTGGGAAACACTGCCCCAAAAATACCCATCTGCTTATCATAATGAGATGCTCACAATACCTATACGTTACGCAACATAACAATGTATATTTTTTTATGTTTCCTGCAGGTCGTTCTTCTCTCTTTCCCATAGATGATGGTTTGCTGGACGATGGGCACAATGACCAGGTCGGGGTTCTCAATTCACCCAACTGCTACTCTGGGCATCAGAATGGAGAGCGTATTGAACGCTTTTCAAGGAAGGTGTTTGTTGGTGGGCTTCCACCCGATATAGATGAAGGTGAGATAGTTATAGTGGCATATATCTTTATATCTATTGTATCCGGCACATATCTTTATATCCATTGTCTGAATTAAACCCTATTGGACATAATGAATAATGTGTTGCTCTTTGCAGTATTTACCAGTTACATTAGGTGGTAACTTAGAAATGTTGTCTCTCTGCAGATGAGATCACTGCCAGTTTCCGTCGCTTTGGCCCCCTGGTGGTAGATTGGCCCCACAAAGCAGAAAGCAAATCGTACTTTCCACCAAAAGGTAACATGCTCATTCCTCCCCATTAACATTGACCAATTAATACGTAGTAAATGTACTGCTTTTGTGTGTGTAATGCATAAGAATATGAATATATATATATAATATATTATGTATATATGTGTGGTGTCCCGGTACAGGACTTGGTCCTGTCCCTCTGTCAGTGTCCCCTCAGCCAGAGTCCCTCCATGCTGGTAGGGCTCTCCTAGAGGGCTAACCCCTAGTCGCCTCTCAATAATATCTAGAAATGTATATATTTATATTTAATTGTATAGTGGATTTATGTACAGGACCTTTGGGTCATGTGACTGTAAATAAATTGTGTTATGCTTTGGTTCAAGGACCTTTGGGTCATGTGATGTGCCCATAATGCCTTAGGTCAGGACTGACAGGTTTGCAAACCAATGAGCTTTGTTCCTGCCCCCTTAATATATAAGGGGCTGCTGCCACTAAACTTCGCTCTCTTCCTGCTGAACTCAAAAGCAGTAACATCTCTCTTACCCTTGGGATATGAAGGAAAGCCCATCTGTATAATCTACTAAAATTCCAGCTAGGCCTGAAGCCTATTCTTCAGCAGCCACAAACGTGAGTTACTCCAGCTCAAAGCCTACAAATCCTGTGTGACTACTGAACCCAAATTACCCCTAAATTCAGTAGTACAGTGACTAGCAAAATCCAAGCTCATTCAACTACAAAGTCGCAGCAAACCTGTGAGGAGCCTGTACCATGGTCATCTTATAAAAGACTGTCTGTTATTTGCAATTGCATAAAATAGTAAAGTTATTCCTGGTTTACTTCAACTTCTGCTGTGGACATTTCCTTTATTCCTCCCTATCGTTTGTGGGACTGGTGGTGGTAGGACTATTGCATTGAGGAACCCGCACCCTGGCGTCACGACAATTAAGGGATAATCCTATAGCCTACACTACCACTCCGCAACACCCCAGACACCATTACCCCTCAAGCTCACCACATATGTGTGCATATATATATATATATATATATATATATATATATATGGCGCAGCACTCCCAAAAAATAGTGAAAAAATTGTGAATGTATTGGCTCACATCACAGCAATGTTTCTGTCCTACCCTAGGACCATTTTCAAGCCAAGCTAAATTATAATATAACTTTTTTTGTTTTCTGTCTTTGTCCCTAAGCAACCAGAGAGGCACTAAGAAATTTGTCCTAGTGACTTAAGACCTGGGGCTACATGTTGGTTACCAAGATACAAACTGGCTGATCAACAGAGCAGATATTCATTCTGTAGACCGTACCGACACAACAAAGTTTTGATGATAACTTAAAGGGGTCCAGTCTTCACATTTTTAATGTAACCATAAGGGTACGTTCACACATGCATAATGCGCTGTGGGAATTCTGCTTGCAGATTATGGGGGAGATTTATCAAAACCTGTGAAGAGGAAATATTGACCAGTTGCCCATAGCAACCAATCAGATCGCTTCTTTCATTTTTTTTACAAGGCCTATGGGAAATCTGATTGGTTGCTATGGGCATCTGGTCAATATTTCCTCTTCACAGGTTTTGATAAATCTCCCCCAATGTTGCTACCGATTGACTTCAATGGGTCTGCAGCAGATTATGTACATACAGTATGAACATACCCTTAGGGTGTTATGAGTTAATAGAAGGGGGGGGGGGGGTCCTTTGTTCACAATCTTCCTCTCTTGAGCAGAGTGCACAGAGGCTAAATAGAGCATCTTGTTGTATATGACTCGTCCTGTTCTGCATTAGACATTTCATGCTATTGATATGAATGGGCACAGTATAGTGCCTTGTCTCCTGTGTTGGCATTGCAGAAACATTAAAGGGGTTCTCCACCATAAGGTGATTTTAGTACGTACCTGGCAGACAGTAATGGACATGCTTGGGAAGGATCTGCGCTTGTCTTGGGGCTAAATGGCTATGTTGTGAAATTACCATAACACTGGCTATCTTTTTGTGAACTGGTATTTCCTGTTTGACTTTTCTTCTTTTGCCTACAAATCCCATAATTCCATTTTCCTCCCTCCCACACACCAGCCACTCCACCCATTGAAACATAAATGAGCTGCATCCATTCAAAAGACCTCTGGTTTTCAATCAGGGTGCCTACATCTGCTGCATTAGTTGCAGATTGTTCTCTCTCCCACCAAGCGATCTCTCCACCCAATGAAGCAGACAGGCTCCCTGTCATCAGCTGACTAGTCATGTCAGGTCTCAGCTTCATTACAAGCTGGGAAAAATCTGAGACAACAGTCATTTTGTATGCTGGAAAAAATAAATATTGGGGTGAAAATCACATAAGAATTGTGAGAACCGTCACACACAGGTACAGACACTATATTATGAACTACATTAACTTTACAGCCCCTGTAACATAGTCAAATAAAAAACATTCCTGTAATACCCCTTTAAACTCTTACAACAGGTTTCCCTCAGATTTCCGATTTCAGTATTGGAAACTTTGTGCTGAGCTTACTGTCAAGAGACCATTCTAACAAAAAGGATCATCTAAAGCCGGATTCACCTACAACAGACAATAAGAAGACAGATTTCTGCTATATATTTAACATGGGTTGCCTTCTTACTTTATTTTCCTGCACCATTCTAATGTGATGTCTATTATTATAGGGCTTATACAAACCCCCACAGATCCTCTGAGGGCCAGATGGGAAAACTCCTTGTTAAGATGCATACTAATGTGATTCCCTCAGCATCTCCTGTCTACTACACTGTTCATATTGGGCCCCTTATGCTGCTTATGACTGACTGACCTAGAGGTGTCGTACTCAAAGTAGTTGCAGCCTTGACATTGGGACACCTGTTACCAATTGGGCTTAAAGGGGTACTCCGGTGAAAAACTTTATTTAAAAAAAAAAAAATCAACTGGTGCCAGAAAGTTAAACAGATTTGTAAATTACTTCTATTAAAACATCTTAATCCTTCCTTTACTTATTAGCTTCTGAATACTACAGTGAAAATTCTTTTCTTTTTGAAACACAGAACTGTCTGCTGACATCACGAGCACAGTGCTCTCTGCGGACATCTCTGAACTGTCCAGAACAGCATATGTTTGCTATGGGGATTTCCTTTTACCCTTGACAGTTCCTAAAAATGGACAGAGATGTCAGCAGAGAGCATTGTGCTCATGATGTCAGCAGACAGCTCTGTGTTTCAAACGGAAAAGAATTTCCACTGTAGTATTCAGCAGTGAATAAGTACAGGAAGGATTAAAAATTTTTAATAGAAGTAATTTACAAATCTGTTTAACTTTCTGGCACCAGTTGATTTAAAAAAAAAAAAAAAAAAGTTTTTCACCGGATTACCCCTTTAAATATGCCCCAGAAGGTATGGTGCATGACTTGGACCAGGACATCTCTGTTTGGGCAATTATAGTTCTGTTAGAAACTTTTAATTTTAATTTTTAGGACTGTAGTACTGATGGCCTATGTATAGGCCTATCCTTTATCAGTGGGGTGTGACTAGCACCCACAATGAGGGAGAGCTGAATGAGAGAGATCTGAATGAGGGAGATCTGAATGAGGGAGATCTGAATGAGGGAGATCTGAATGAGGGAGATCTGAATGAGGGAGATCTGAATGAGGGAGATCTGAATGAGGGAGATCTGAATGAGGGAGATCTGAATGAGGGAGATCTCTTGACTGTAAAGCAAGTATAGTGCCAATGTTAATAGTGGCTGTGCTTGGTATTACACCTCACATCTCTTCAGTTCCAGTCAATGGACAATGACTAAGCTGCAGTACCATGCACAGAAACAACCAAATGTATGGTACTCTGCCTGGTAAACTATGATGGAAACAGGTCACTTAATGATGTGGGCAAACCCTTCATTCAGCGGGAATTAGACCCCTAGTAAATACCTTTTTGGAGGATGGTCTGTTCAATCTTGCAGTGCCAAAAATCGCTCTATGCTACTTTCTGGTAACAGATTCCCTGTGTATGCTGCCATTGTCTTAAAGTTTTTCAATACTGCCAGACTATGAGTACCATGGAAATCTCTTACATGGCATCATAGGTAGAAGCCTAGAAGTATGTCTGGCATTACTTGGTCCACTTTGGCTTCAGGTCCAGTAATGTAAACTTATCGTAAAATTTAAAAGAGATTGTGTGGCTGTATATATTTGTCACTTTCATGTAACATTGATGTCATTAATATGGACAAATAATTGTCGAAAGAATCCGGATACATAATTGTAGAAAAAACCCGGCTTTCTAAATGCAAATGTATAAGCAGAAGGTGAGCTGAGTTCAGAGCCCGGTCCCGCTCACTGCGCCATTGTCTCTGGTTTCAGTCTGGAAAGCAAACTTGTGTTTTGCATCCAGGAAAAGCCTTGTGGTGTAATTGTGTATAATTTGAATAATCCCCAACAACCTGGAGGTGACTGATTTACGGGTTATTTTAGACATTTAGGTCTATCCATGTGGCCTTTCAGGCGGGAGGACAGCTGCTGAATTTACAATACAAAGACAACCAGAGCTATTCTTCTCTACTCTTACTGCTCCTTTGTGCTAGACGTGGCCATTAAAGGAACTTTTTTGTTGCTGTCAATACAATTTCAATTACAGTGACCCCCCCAACCTACGGTGGCCCCGACATACGATCATTTCAACATACGATGGCCTCTCAGAGGCCATCGCATGTTGAAGGCAGCATCAACATACGATGCTTTTGTATGTCGGGGCCATCGCATAAACAGCTATCCGGCAGCACTGACTGATTCCGCTGCCACCGGATAGCCGTTTACGGTGCCCCATGTGATCTGCTGACGATCACTTACCTGTCTTCAGGGCTCCGGCGCGTCCTCTTCGGGATCCTCTACATAGTCGGCGCTCTCCATCGCCGTCATCACATCGCTGCGCACGCTGTCCCGTCATCCAGTAGGAGCAGCGTGCGTAGTGACCTAATGGCGGCGACGGAGAGCGAGGATGCCGGGGAAGCAGAGGCCTTGCCGGAGCGTCGGGGACACCCCGGGGACGCGGCAACAGCAATGGAAGGCGACATCCAGGGCAGCGGTGACGGTCCGGAGCGGTGGGGACACGTGATTATAACCTCCAATACCAGTGGTCTTCAACCTGCCGACCTCCAGATGTTGCAAAACTACAACTCCCAGCATGCCCGGACAGCCGTTGGCTGTCCGGGCATGCTGGGTGTTGTAGTTTTGCAACATCTGGAGGTCCGCAGGTTGAAGACCACTGTCCTATGTAGTTTTGCAACATCTGGAGATCCACAGGTTGTAGACCACTATACTATACTATACTATGGTTTCAACAAACGATGGTCCATTTGGAACGGATTACCATCGTATGTTGAGGGACCACTGTATATCTGTATAAATTAATGCGCGCTAAAGTCCCCCTAGTGGTGGTGGCGTGCAAAGCTTAATTATTTAATTCAATTGTGTATAAAAAAGCTTGGGATTCTGCGTAAAAATCAGAGCTGCAACTTAAAACACATAATGGGGAAATTAGCGCTGTATTCTGCTATCTTCATTAGTTTCATAGCAAGTGAATACATAGAGGTATGCATCTCAGTGACAAGGGGACCCCCATTCTGGTGATCTATTGGGCCCCTGGGTTAGATGTCAAGGGGGAAAGTATTTTTCATTTTTTTTTTTATAACACATCCTGGGCGCATTGCTTCAAAAAATATTATGCCAGATAACCCCTTTAAGGTGTGGAAAGCCTCACCCCCTCCTCACTATGACGCTGGCAAATGCAGCATATAAACACCAAAGGTTTTCTACTTTTATATGCCAAAAAGCAGCAGAAACTTTTTGCCAGACTATCAGATGACTTCTATGTGTATACAAATATAAATAAGACGCCTCATGGATATATATATACCAAAACTACCCAAAAAAAACTATTAAAGCTAAATGTTTGAATTATTTGTAATATGTCAGCTGTTATATGAAGGTACTGGCTCTCATTGAGGAGATCCAGCTAATGTATGGGGGTCCAACTACAAATGGGGAAAAGTATGTAGATGAGCTCCCCACCGGAAGGAAAGAAGACTGTCTCTCTGGCGCCACCTATAGGTAGTTACCCCCATAGGTTTGAACATTGAATTACCTATAGTTGGCACAAGAGAGTGAGTTCTCATCCTTCTATAATCTAACTTCAGTTATTGTTATATTAATGTATGTTTTCCTTATGTATTATTATTTTTTTTTGCTGCAGGTTACGCATTTCTTCTCTTTCAAGAAGAAAGCTCAGTTCAAGCACTCATTGAAGCCTGCATTGAAGAAGACTCTAAACTTTATCTGTGCGTTTCTAGCCCCACCATCAAGGACAAGCCAGTGAGTAAACATTATGATATTCTCCAGGCACTAAATGGAATGGGAGTGTATAATATATATATATATATATATATATATATATATATATATATATGTGTGTGTGTTTATCTCTCTCTCTCTCTCTCTCTATAATATAATTTATACCCACACACACACACATATATATAATTTATACACATATATATATATATATATATATATATCCTAACTACTCTATATATATATATATATATATATATATATATATATATATATATTTATTTATTTATCTCTCTATAATATAATTTATACACACACACATATATATATAATTTATACATATATATATATATATATATATCATAACTACTCTCTCTCTCTCTCTCTCTCTCTCTCTCTCTCTCTCTCTATATATATATATATATATATATATATATCTATATATATATATATATATATATATATATATCATATATATAATTTATACACACACACACACACACATATATATAATTTATACATATATATATATATATATATATATATATATATATATCCTAACCTAGAAATCCCCAGGACGCGCTGTATTGATTGTATTTGTTTTTCACTATCCCCGTCCATGCATATTGATCACCGCCGCCTTGTTTGTGTAACACAAGTGGTTGTCAGGGGATGGAGGATATAACACTTATAACTAGAAGTACATGTTTAGTTGCTTGCAAAGAGGGAATTGCGGCTGTGTGTATTTTTATGTCTTCTAGGTTGCATCATTGGAGAACGTTCCTATTGTATTGATAGTCAGGATGTGTTTGCATCTGTTCATGTTGCATTAATGTGTTGTCTGAGTTATCGGAGACACTTTACACAATTTATAACAGGATGAGGCGTGTTTTTATCATTATTATTTCAGCACCCGGGCCATGTATAGATGGTACCGGTCTTGGCAAGCCTAGTGTATATATTAGGTCATAGCCTAATTTAGTTAATTCTGTTGAATGTTACCTGGTCAGTTATAGATGTAAAGTTATAATGCATCTATTATCTGACAGTTTTAGAAGGCATAATCCAGTGTTTCCCAACCAGGGTGCCTCTATCCATTGCAAAACTACAACTCCCAGCATGTCTGTGGCACCCTGGTTGGAAAACAATGGCCTATCCTTTGCAATATACCTATCTCCTGCAGTGTCATATATAGGGATGTAAGAAAAAATCGATTTGTGTGATTATCGCGATTTTTCACTTGGCGATACTGAATCGATCCTTTTAGGGATGTGGAATTTGTATCTCCTGATGCCCGGAACAGCATGCCCCGGGCATCAGGAGATACAAGTTCTACATTTTGTCAGCCGGATCTGACGCAGCGGCGCTCTGGGTGTATGGAGCGGGCTCCGACTCGTGCCCGCTCCGTACTCTGCGTCCCCCAGCTGATTTCAGTAGCCGGGGGCCACTGATGCATCACGGCCGCTAGTATCCAGCATGTGGTGCTCTGCAGTCTGTATGGAGTGGGCTCTGGACTCGTGCCCGCTCCATATTCTGCAGCCCCCGGCTGTTCTCAGTAGCCGGGGGCCGCCGCTAATAGCCAGCATGCGGCGATCGCCGCGGCTGGCTATTAACCCTTTAGATGGCCGCTGTCAAACCTGACAGGGGCGTCTAAAGGGATCTGTGAATGCTCCCTGGTGGGCTAGTGGGGTGGATCACCCCCCCCCCCCCCGCAGCGCGATCACGGGCGGGCGATCTACTGTGGAGGTAGCCGGAGGGCTTACCTCTGCTTCCCTGCTCTCCGTGGCTCTGTCATTGATAGATCCTGGTTGGACCAGGCTCTATCAATGGATCGCAGATCAATGGAGTTCAATAGAACTCTATTCATCTGTCTGGGATAGATCGCGATGTATCGTCACCTAGATGGTATTGCGATATATCGGGATATATCGAATCACCACACTGGTATCGCGATTCGAATCATATTGCCAAATTCTTTGCGATTCACACCCCTAGTCATATATACCCATCAGTAGACTACATCCTATAACACAGAGCAGAGTTTCCCAACCAGAGTGCCTACAGCTGTTGCAAAATTAAAATTTCCAACATGCACAGACAGTCTTTGGTTGGAAAACACTGGCACATAGAGTGAGAACAACGTGCAAAAATTTGCAGACTATATTTGAGTTATGTGATATCTGTATATATATATATATATATATATATATATATATATATATATATATATATATATATCCGGTGGTCAGATATCTGCTGATAGCTTTGGAGTAGATTTTTCAGAAATGCTAACACTCTAGATCGGTCTTTCCCAATTGGTGCACCTCCAGCTGTTGCAAAACTACAAATTCCAGCATGGTCCAACAGACTTTTGCTTTTGGCACATGCTGGGGGTTGTAGTTTTGCAACAGCTGGAGGCACCCTGGTTGGGAAACACTGGTGCAGAGAGTGAGAACAAATTCCAAAAATGTAATGGGTAGCAATACTTTGTGAGACTATATTAAGGTGATATACGTTTTGCAGCTATATTAAGGCCATATATACATTGTGTGACTATGTTAAAATAGTTGTCTTATGAAGGCAACCTATGTCTATATATTCTGGCCCACATTTATCATTGTCTTTAGACTGTTTTTTTGTGTCTAAAAAGGGGCAAAAAAGCAGCAAGCAGGGTTTTTTTGCGCCTTTTTTGCCCCTTTTTGTTTACACATTTCTGCTGATTTTGAGTTGTAATCCACTGATTTTGGTAATACACATGATGTAGAAGGGTATTATCAACTGCGCCTTTTTGTGAAAAGGGGCAAAAAAGACGCAAAGCCACTGAAAAGTCTCTAAAACGACACCAGCCCAGACTTAGCGTATCTTTTTGGTGTATGTGAAGAGAGAAATTTCAGAAACTGTGACCTGCACAAAATTTATCAAATGCTCTGTGACCATTTACTAAATTTGGTGCTCCTACACATTACCAGCACACAAAAAAGGTGTAAAAAATGCTTCACTTACACCTACAATGATTAATGTGGGCCAATATATTTATATTATACTATAGTACAAACAACATCATAGAAAGGGGTTCTTCTGCTTGGGCCCCCCTGTATGAGCCTGAACCAAAAAATGTACTGTAGAAGTGGCTCTCATTCTGGTAGATCAGTGTTTTCCAAACAGTGTGTCTCCAGTTGTTGCAAAACTACAACTCCCAGCATGCCTGGACAGCCAGCAAGGGAGTTGTGGTTTGGCATCAGGTGGAGACAAACTGTTTCGAAAACACTATGGTAGACTTAAGCCATTGGACGGGCATTAATCGAAATGGCCTTGATGTACTACTACATTCACACTGCAACGGCTACTGCAGGATACTGTCCGGCTGGGCAAGAGTAGCTATTTACTAGGAATGGGACCCCATTCTGCAGAAGGTTTCTATTTGGCAGCTGCTTTAAAGTGATTTATTTTTAAATCAACTGGTGCCAGAAAGTAAACAGATTTTACTTCTATTTAAAAATCTTAATCCTTCCAATACTTATCAGCTGCTGTATACTACAGAGGCAGTTCTTTTCTTTTTGAATGTTCTTTCTGTCTGACCACAGTGCTCTCTGCTGACACCTCTGTCCATGTCAGGAGCTGTCCAGAGCAGGAGAGGTTTGCTATGGGGATTTGCTCCTGCTCTGGATAGTTCCTAAAATAGACAGAGGTGTCAGCAGAGAGCACTGTGGTCAGACAGAAAGAACATTCAAAAACAAAAGAACTTCCTGTGGAGCATACAGCAGCTGATAAGTACTGGAAGGATTAAGATTTTTTAATCTAAGTAATTTACAAATCTTTTAACTTTTTGGCACCAGTTAATTTAAAAAAATATTGTTCTCCAGCGGAGTACCCCTTTAAGGCTGTATATACCGTGTGTGAATGTGTTAAGAGAGTTAACACATTCAAAAGATACAGGGGCACTTTATCTATATTTAGGACTATGTTTGTCGTGGTGTATAGGAAATCTCGCAGGTTCATTTTATTGAGCTTGTAAATGATTTTCTAACGTTTCTGTGAAACAGTAAAAATAAATTTGTTGGCGCTCAAAGTCACAAATATCTAGAGTCAAAGTTGCAATATTACGTGTTGTTGATCCACTATATCACCTGTCAATTAATTACATATAATTAAAAAATATAACTAAGACCAGTGTATTAGATATTATAATCTGTAAAAAAAATAATCTAGATGACCTTCTCTTAGATGTAGTCGCTTACGTGGCATTTGTCCTCTACAATAGTTGTCATGGTTGTACAGTTACTTTTTAGACCCCAATGCATGTGAGGCGTCCATTGTGTTGTATGCGCCCATTATTATGTGAGCCTACGTGTATCGCTATAGTGGGTCTTTGGACTCATGCCGTGCTGTTATGTTTAATTTGATTGCCTCTGTTGCTTTGTTTTCTTATATCCTGAAAACTGAATAAACTTCTACTTTAAAAAAAAAAAAATAATAATAATATAAAAAATATAAAAAAATATAAAAAAATATAAAAAATATAAAAATATATAAAAAAATAATAATAATATAGATTAAAGGTGGAAAACTTTTTTTTTTTTTTTTAACTCAACTGGTGCCAGAAAGTTAAACAGATTTGAAAATTACTTCTATTATGAATTCTGAATCCTTCTAGTATTTATTAGCGGCTGTATACTACAGAGGAAATTCTTTTCCTTTTGGATTTCTTTTCTGTCATGACCACATTGCTCTCTGCTGACACCTCTGTCCAATTTTAGGAACTGTCCAGAGCGGCATAGGTTTGCTATGGGTATTTGCTTCTGCTCTGGACAGTTCCTGACATGGACAGAGGTGTCAGCAGAAAGCACTGTGGTCAGACAGAAAAGAAATCCAAAAAGAAAAGAATTTCCTCTGTAGTATACAGCTGTTAAGAAGTACTGGAAGAATTAAGAATTTTTTATAGAAGTAACATACAAACCTGTTTAACTTTCTGGCACCAGTTTTCCACCGGAGTACCCCTTTAAGTATACAAAGTCAAGATGAGATTAGATACTATCAATGTACAATTTATTATAGTGCAAATATTCTTTCCTTCGGTAAGTCACAGGGCCCTTGTGATTACCTAGGATAAAAATTTTTATAAATATGTATATAAAATAAAATACTAAAATATTAGTTCAAATATACGGACATGAAAGCATATAGACATAAAATGCATAAAATATTGAGAAAATATTTTCAATATTTTATGCATTATATCATAAATGCAGCAGTACATTCTCAATATTTTATGCATTTTATGTCTATATGCTTTCATGTCCGTATATTTGAACTAATATTTTAGTATTTTATTTATATATATATATATATATATATATATAAATATATAGTAAATTTGAGTAACTGTATTAGTCCAGTGATGCAGATGCAAATCATAAAATGTTGCAGTATCTTGTAATACCTTTTTTATTGGACTAACAGGATTTTGTAGAGACAAGCTTTCAGGATTCCTCCCTTTATCAAGTCCAAAGCAAATCTAAGCTCACAAGCAGAAGACACAGGTTACATGTCATAAATATGCAGGGGTTAAAGGAGATGTCCGGTGCAGACTTTTTTTCTATTCCATCCTGCCCGGGCTGCAAAAAAAGACAAAACAAACTTTCACTTACCTTCCTACGTCCCCCTGGAGCTCCGTAACAGTTGATCAGTCGGCCGGGCTGATTACTTCCTACTTCCCTTAGCCCGGTACGTCACATGGCGCTTGAGCCTGTCACCGGCCGCAGCGATGTTCCGCCTCAGCTGGTGATAGGCTGAAGCACTATGTGATGTAGGGAAGTAGGAAGTAAACAGCCCGGCCGACTGATCAACTGTTACGGAGCTCCAGGGGGACGTAGGAAGGTAAGTGAAAATTAGTTTTGTCTTATTGTGAATTCTCCACATCTATTGTCTTAACCCCTGCATATTTGTGAGATGTAACCTGTGTCTTCTGCTTGTGAGCTTAGATTTGCTTTGGACTTGATAAAGGGAGGAATCCTGAAAGCTTGTCTCTACAAAATTCTGTTAGTCCAATAAAAAAGGTATTACAGGATACTGCAAAATTTTTTGATTTGTGTATATATATATATATATATATATATATATATATATATATATATACACAAATTGTATCCTAGGTAGTCACAAGGGCTCTGTATATTTATGCTATAATAAATTGTACATTGATAGTATCTAATCTCATCTTGACTTTGTATACTTAATATATATTATTTTTTTTTATTGATTATATTTAATACTCTGGTCTTAGGCTGGGTTCACAACACGATTTTGCAATACTGTTTTCCATCAGGTTTTTTTTTCCAAAACCGTATGGGTCTAAAAACGGACTGAACCTGATTGAACAGTATGAGAAAAAGCAAACCATATGCATTTTTTAACCGTATACGGTTTGAAAAAATGTATCAGTTTCCGTACTGTTCCATACGTTTTTGGCTGTGAAAATCCGATTTTGTCAAGCAATTTTGTACATTTTTAAATAAAGATTTCTTTGTTTAATTGAAATCTCCATAGAAGTAGGAGTAGTTTCCCTGTTTTAAAAAACATGGCAGATTACTCACTATGGAATCCGGAAAGCATGGAAAAAGGTGTAGGAATATGGCGGAGCTCACGTCACTGCTTCTTTCCTCTTCAGCAGACTGAGAAGTTCTGGAAGGGTGGGGAGGTGGTAGGGACTTTGTAGTCCAAAGCGCATGCGCAATGCAAAAAACGCGTACGGTTAACCATATTGACCCGTACATGTTTAAAAAAAATGCATACGGTTGCAATACGGTTTTCGAACAGGACCAAAAACCGTGGTCGGACACGGTTTTCAGAACGGGAAGAAAACGTGTTGGCAGCAAACCGTATGTACCCGTATGCATTCTGATGCATACGGTTTTCAATGATTTGTCAATGTGTACGTTTTTCAATACGGTACCATACGGTTTTTTACTAAGAAACCGTATACGGGAACCGGATTGGAAAATCGTGTTGTGAACCCAGCCTTAGTTGTATTTTTTTATTATATGTAATTAATTGACACAAGTGATGTAGTGGATCAACAACACATATTGCAACTTTGACTTTACATATTTGTGACTTTGAGCGCCACCAATTTATTTATCCTCTTTATTTTTGGCCATTGGGGCTGTAGGTGGCGAGTTGGCCAACTCAGTCCTTGGGTAGATAACAGTGATTAGAGCCTCTCATATCCATATTTATTTTCTATTGTTTCTGTGAAACAGGTTCAGATTCGTCCCTGGAATTTGAGTGACAGCGACTTTGTGATGGACGGATCTCAGCCACTTGATCCCCGAAAGACCATCTTTGTGGGAGGAGTCCCCAGACCGCTAAGAGCAGGTATAGTATGAAGCAATCTTCAAGCTATAGTGCAGTATGCAATGCAATGTATATGTTATTATGCCAGTGTTTGCCAACCAGGGTGCCTCCCGCAGTTGCAAAACTACAACTCCCAGCATGCCCGGACAGCCTTTGGCTGTCCGGGCATGCTGGGAGTTGTAGTTTTGCAACAGCTGGAGGCACACTCGTTGAGAAACACCGGCTTAAAACCCATTCCAAATAATTTATTTGAGATCTCTGTATCCCACATCTTTTTGGAGAGCAGATATAGCAAGTTGCTCTTATTCTGAAGGACACCACTAGAGATGAGCGAACTTACAGTAATTTCGATTCGTCACGAACTTCTCAGCTTGGCAGTTGATGACTTATCCTGCATAAATTAGTTCAGCTTTCAGGTGCTCCGGTGGGCTGGAAAAGGTGGATAAAGTCCTAGGAGACTCTTTCCTAGGAATGTATCCACCTTTTCCAGCCAACTGGAGCACCTGAAGGCTGAACTAATTTACGCAGGATAAGTCATCAACTGCCGAGCCGAGAAGTTTGTGACAAATCGAATTTACTGTAAGTTCGCTCATCTCTAGACACCACAAATCCTTACATTATGTAGATTTCAAGTGTGAACTGTAATTCTTCATTTCACCTCTGGAGGCACTGCAGAGAAACTGAAGACTTGCCAGGTTTACAGCTGGGGTCCAAGCAATGTGATCAACTTATGATTGGAGAAACCTAATAAAAAAAATAGGATTGACCGTAGCAGTATGGAACAATATACATTATGTGGAAACCATTATCCTTTCCAGTCATGGCTATTTACCGGTTTATTCTCCTTTCTCTAGTGGAGCTGGCTATGATCATGGATCGCCTCTACGGGGGAGTCTGCTATGCAGGAATTGATACAGATCCGGAACTGAAGTATCCAAAAGGTGCCGGGCGCGTTGCATTCTCGAACCAACAGAGCTACATTGCAGCCATCAGTGCTAGATTTGTGCAACTTCAGCATGGCGATATTGATAAAAGGGTAAGTGAGTGGTTGTTGTCTAACATTAAAGGGGTATTCCAGGAAAAAACTTATTTTTATTTTTTATATATCAACTGGCTCCAGAAAGTTAAACAGATTTTGTAAATTACTTCTATTAAAAAATCTTACTCCTTCCAATAATTATCAGCTGCTGAAGTTTTGTTGTTCTTTTCTGTCTGGCAACAGTGCTCTCTGCTGACATCTCTGCTGGTCTCGGGAACTGCACAGAGTAGAAGAGGTTTGCTATGGGGACAGTTCCCGAGAAACGTGTCATCAGTGAGCACTTAGACAGGAAAAGAACAACTCAACTTCAGCAGATCATACGTACTGAAAGGATTATGATTTTTTAATAGAAGTAATTTACAAATCTGTTTAACTCTCTGGAGCCAGTTGATATATAAAAAAAAGTTTTTTCCTGGATAACCCCTTTAAGTTATGTTTTAGATCTAGGTTTCTCAATAACCCTCCCTTAAAGGGGTACTCTGCCGCTAGGCATCTTATCACCTATCCGAAGGACAGGGGATAAGATGTCTGATCGCGGGGGTTTCCCTTTAGGGGATATCATATATACTGCCTATTTGCTGCTGTGTATTTTCCTACCCATTGAAGTCAATGGGTAGCAAAATCAACTTCAGAAAATACGCAGCAAAATACACAGCATATACGCTATGTGGGACCCTACCCTAAAAAAGTGTGCTGTGCAAAAATGCATATGGCCTGCACTAGTGTACACCAGCCAGTATACTATAGTGGGCAGTACAGTATATAGATGTAGTGGACACCTAATAGATTGGTGTTATTTCCATTGCATGTTATGCTGTCTATTGCTGGACTCCGTGCTCCGGTATGATCAGATCTGCGATGCATACAGTACTGTATGCATTGCTGCTCATTCAATTTAACACTTAATCAGTGTTGTGATATGTAAATGCATTGTTGCTCACTTACCTTTCCTGTGTTAGGTACAACAGTAGCCAAAATTTATTTGTTTTTTCTTCAGTTTTTTGACTGTTCTCAATCTGTTAGCCATAGTTTATTTTATTTATTTCATTTTTTCCAGTTTTGTAGATATTTCACACCTTGCTATTTGATACAAGTGTTTTTATTTTCAGGTAGCATTTTTGGAAAACTATATGGTTACATTTATTTGACATTAATGTTTTAGTATGGGTAGAATACGTGAAAAAAAAAAAAACAATCTCACTCATTAGTTTTTTTTGTTTTGGGTTGCAGAATAGTTTTTTTAGATTTGTTTACTTCATTAAAAAATGTGTACCTTACCGCCTCTGTGTGTAAAATGCACAGGCATCTGTTAAGGCATACCTGAGGCATGTTTGCACCACGATCGGTATTGATTGTGGTGCTTAAAGGGGTACTCCGCTGCTCAGCGTTTGGAACAAACTGTTCCGAACGCTGGAGCTGGAGCCGAGAGCTTGTGACATCATAGCCCCACCCCTCATGATGTCACACTCCGCCCCCTCAATGCAAGTCTATGGGAGGGGGCGTGGCAACCACGCCCTCTCCCATAGACTTGCATTGATGGGGTGGAGCATGACACCATGATGGGGCGGGGCTATGACGTCACAAGCTCCCTGCAACGGCTCCAGCGTTTGGAACAGTTTGTTCCAAACACTGAGCAGTGGAGTACCCCTTTAAGAAGCTAAACAGACGACTATTACAAGAGGGTAGCTGTCAATCACAGCTATTTTCTAGGACATGATTGTGCGGATACAGCTTGTGTACCCTGCACAATCATTATCATGTATGTGTATGAAGGGATGCGGGAAACCTTCACACCAGTTACATGTTATGATGATTCAGGAAGGGGCTAAGTTTTGATATGTCGTCCAGATATGTCAAAGGTTTAGATCGCACCAGCAACAAACAAGTGAGTGATCCAGCTCACCTTCCCTGATGTACGGTGCTCGGACCGGTGCCCGGCAAGGCATCCAATATTGAAGAAAGAAAGTACGGACGGTCCAGCACGTCATTGCATGCAGCTTTATTGAAGATACATCGCATCATAAAAACGAGTCAGTCAGACATGTTTCGAGCGCAATCGCTCTTCCTCGGTGACCACCACGGTGGTCACCGAGGAAGAGCGCTTGCGCTCGAAACATGTCTGACTGACTGTCGTTTTTATGGTGTGATGTATCTTCAATAAAGCTGCTTGCAACAAAGTGCTGGACGCTCCGTACTTTCTTTCTTAGATCGCACCAGGTCTCAATCCTAAGACTCGCTGCCATTGTGAGTAATAGCCGAGCATCCAATCCGGCTCCTTCACTTCATAAACTAATGCAGTGAATACATTTGATTTGATTGACAGCCAGGGAGTGAAGAGCGTGCTGCCGTGCACTTTAGCTGGCTATTACAGGTGAAACTTGAAAAATTAGAATATCGTGCAAAAGTTCATTTATTTCAGTAATACAACTAGTCTGCAGAAGGAAGCATGAAGTGCTCCAAAATCTCCTGGTAGGCGGATGTGTTGACCCTGGACTTAATGAAGCACAGTGGACCAACACCAGCAGATGACATGGCTCCCCAAATCATATAACATATTGAGGATTTGAGGTTTTCATGAGCTGTAACCATAATCATCACAATTATGACAAATCACCGCTAGAACTATCTTGCTTTGCATGTAATGAGTCTCTCTCATATATTAGTTTCACCTTTTAAGTTGCATTACTGAAAGAAATGAACATTGTAAAATATTCTAATATTTTGAGTTTCACTTGTATTTATGATTGCAGGGGGTCTCAGGACTAAGACCCGATGTGATCTAAACTTTTGACTTGTCAAAAGTTTATATTAATGACACTAACTCTTTAAGCTGTAGGGAAACCACATGTAATTTTCTCTGCATTTCCAGAATTAGTATTATAGTTTATAGTGGTGCTCCCTGTTTTACCTTTACCGGGTGACTGTTGGTTTTGGATCATTGACTTACATAGTAACTGTGTTCATCCCCCTGATCGCAGGTGGAGGTGAAGCCATACGTGTTGGATGACCAGATGTGCGATGAATGCCAGGGAGCCCGTTGCAGTGGGAAATTTGCTCCGTTTTTCTGTGCCAATGTCACATGCCTGCAGTATTACTGTGAGTTTTGTTGGGCGAACATCCACTCTCGCGCTGGCCGGGAATTCCACAAGCCGCTGGTGAAGGAAGGAGCCGACCGGCCACGTCAGATCCACTTCCGCTGGAACTAAAACATCGCTTACCTACCACTCACTGAGAGAAGGGTGCATGCGGCTTACTGTGTTTCAAGATACTGACCTGCAGAAGAAATAAGTGCATTCTTCTGCTTTTCACCCCAGTCCTCTACACATGCATCTGTATCAGCAGCCAAAACACTAAAAGCCTCTTGTTTTTTCACCAAAACCCCACATCTCAGGCTTACTAATTCTTTGTGATCTTTTTTATGTTCAATTTTTTTTATATATATTTTTTTTCCAAGTTCTTTTATATGTAATGCTGAAATTAGATATGGGAATGTTCTGCATAGGGGCGACACAGTCTGCTGCTATATATAAATATATATATATATATATATCTATATAGATGAAGTGTGCACTTATTTCTAGACATGGATTTTTAACTTAAAAATCAGCCCCAGTTATTTACCAAAGGTAGCAATTAATAGTAAAAAAAAAAAAAAAAGGAAAATGTCTGCTACTAAAAGATTATTTTTATTGTTGATATTTTAAGTGTGTATGTAAATTTAAAAAAAAAAATATAGGGTTGATTTTTTTTGCTCTCCATTTTGACTTGCGAGAAATAATACCTCAGATAATCTGATTTTTATTAGCTATTTTTAAACATTTTTAATCATAAGCTGTATTAGCTTTGCTGCTATATAGGTGTTGTGTGTAATGCCACCTATTTATACAGGATTGAAAAGTTTTCAAAATCTGCATTGCAGAAAAAAAAGGCAGGCAGCACAATATGGCCGAAACTGCCATAGTTTTAGAATGTGAAATATGCATGTTTACCTACCTGTCTACACCATATGCATGCACTGGAACTATTAACTAACCACAAATACGGTATTGCAGATAATAAAAATAAAAATAAAACTTAAAAAATTTAAAAAGCTCTTTTGAAACTAGGTACAGTAGCATGAGCGAAATTACACAATTTTGTAAGTAAGAAAAAAAAAGCATATTTGCATGAATTGTGACTCAAGTAAAACAGATGTCCTTAAATGTGTACAATATGAAAAAATTTGTTTTAGAATAGTAAGTGCAGCCATTTTTGTGTCCTGGTCAGTAGTGGACTTCAATTTACAAGGATTGGGTGTAATATTGTAATCCCCGTGCAATAGTCGTGGTGTGTGATTCTGAATCTTGTGACGTGAAGTAGCATAGAGAAAAAAAAAACTGGAAAAATTTGAAATTATATTTGAAAAAAAAAAAAAAATTACATAATTTTCTCTGCCCAATTTTCAAATTTCACGGTTTAAAACTATCTTTAAATGTAAAAACCAAAGATGGCCAGCACACTTGTAATCAGCCACCAAATGTATAACGCCCCCCTAGCTATTTATTAACGCCTACTAGTTACAAATAATATTACTATTAATAATAATAATACAAAGAAACGCTTGACGCTTTAGAGTAAAAACTAGAAGTCAAAATGGAGACGACTAATACAGACGGCTAGTTGCATACGACGCCCCTTCTACCTTCAAGACAACAGTGACGTTTGGCTAAGACAGAATTTTATAATTGGTTTCCCTGTACATTTGTTTTTGTTTTTTTTTAATATTTTTATTAAGGCTGCTATTTTTTATTTTTTTTATTCATAAAAAATATATCTATTTATTTAAAAAAACAAAAAAAAAATAGCCAATGGTCAAGAAAATTTGTTTTGGCTAGGAATAATATTTAACACCATTATGATATTTTAAGATATTTTAAATTCAGCCATGGGGTAATGCAACTAGCCAAGAAATAAAAATACAAAATTCAGTACAAAAAGTCATTTAGATTCACTCCACAAAAATACAGATTTAACACAGAAAGAGTTTAAGAAAATGGGATAAAACCCACGGGACAATCTTCTGTGTAGGAAAGAAAAAGAAAAAAAATGACGGTCTTACCGGTTGTCAACAGCGTGCTTTTTTGTACTGTACAACATGTGACTTGTCTCACCTTGCTGTTCTTACGTGGTTGTAGTTCACGTTTTAAATGTTTGAGAATTGTTGCTGTTCTGAAGAGTACTTCTTTCTAATTTATTTATGTACCCTTAATGTAACTTAATATGATCTGTCCTGTTCCCCAGGTCTTCACTCTTAATAGTATTTTATCAACCTTCACCCTTCTTTCCGCCTACCCCCACCCCAACGATCCCAATTTTATTATGCACTATATTTTATATTTCTGAAAGAAACCTTTGACAGTCAGCTGTTTTTTGAGACATGCTTGTTTTACTTAACATCTATTTTGCAATACCTCAATTATTTGCATTTATATGGGAAGAAAAAAAAATGATTTCCATTCACTTTATCTAAAAACAAACAAACGTACAAATATAATGATTAGAGGGGTGCAACTGCACGAAAACAAAAAACTCAAACTGTCGGGAAATTGTAAAAAAAAAAAAAATTATTTTACCAAATATTTAAAAAAAAATTAATATTCAAAATGAAAAATAATTTAAGGGGAGGATTGGCAAGAAAGTCCTTTTTCTATTAATTGTCATTTCACTTCTGTGGAGGGCAGTCCTTGCTGCTTCTCGTTCCAATCCTGCTTTTTGTGCGTGTTACTTGTGTGTAGTAAATTCTTATTTTCTAATTGTTGAACACTGTATTGGATTTTTTATAAATCATATTTATTTTACTATTTTTGTAGAAGAATGCTAGTTGATTTTGATTGTATTTTTATATTTTTAAAGCTTCTCTTTTGTTTCCCCAATGTGCATATTGCTGCCCAAGTGTATGACTATGGAGGAAAAAAAAAACTTTAAAATCCACACTTTTTGTTAAGAAGGAAACATTTAGCATTTATATATTTGTGTATGGACAACACTTGATATTGTATCCCTGTTGCATCTGGCTGCACAAAGCCTCTCCTCAAAGATGCTAGAAAACTTGAATATAACACATTTTGGAAGGCTGACTAACCTCGATTCTGTGTTGTGATGTGCAATACTGTTTCTAATATTTGTATAAAAACAGTGTAAACCTTTTTAATGCAAATTTATTTTTTTCATTGCATATTTTGCAGATTTTATCCACAGTGTCATTTTTTACTGTCAGAAAAGATACCCCTTTTGTCATTGCAACTATTTTTTAAAATCCAGAAATCTTTGTACTGATGTAAATGATTGTAGTTATTTTGGATAGTGTTTTGCTAACAAAAGGAGAGACTTTTTCATGCATATTTCTATTTTGTTTCTGTTTTATTTTTTGTGTTTTTTTTCTTCTTTTGTTTTTTAGAAGTAATATTCTTGTCATTAATATCATTTTGTATTTTTATGTGGAAAAAATATAATTTTATGACGCTAATTGCTAAAGTTTTATTTTATTTTGAATTATTTTTGGAGCTGAAATCTTTGTACTATTAAAGCAACTAGTTTCTAATTCAGAGTTTCTGTATAGAATGGCACAAGTGGCTTACGGAGTGTTTGGATTGTAATTATTAAAGGTTCTTTGATATGCAAATTTTAGTTGATTTTGTTTTATTTTGGGTATTCCGTATAATTAAGAGCCCATGCTTAAGGACACTAGGTGATTGCCTTCAGCTTGAATTTTTTTTATTTTTGAGATATTTTAGTTACAAAATTTTACTGTTATCTTCCAGGTGTCTAAATCTCCAGTCTGTCTGTTGTACTGGTAATTTAACTCTGTAATGAAATAGTTTGCTGCCAACTATTTATATTAAGTAATTTTTAAATATTTGTAATATTGTTGACTGACTAATAAACTTAAGTTATTGGCACATCTTTCTTTACGGTCTCATCATTGCGGGTTGTTATGTGTCTTTTTGTTTTTCATCACCTTTTATTTTTGCAGTGCTTAAACGGGTATTCCCCTTGCATAACATAAAAATATTCACTAGAATATGACATGTTTTTATGATTGTTGGGGGTCTGACCACAAGTGAATGGGGTTGGCTGCAGTTTCCAATTCAGCTGGGTGGCTGGCAGTGCCAACAACAATAGCATTGCATCTCTTTTTGTGGGGTTCCAGCTAGAGGCCTGCATTGGGATTGGGATCCTGTGGGACCCAACCCAAAACGTGCGGGTGGTCAGGAGGCTGCTGTGGGCGGACGGTCACGTACTATGCTTGCGGGTCCCACAAATCCTGCAAAATCCTGCACCAGCCACGATATAAATCGTACTCGGTGACTGTCTCCTACTCACATTGCTCCTCCTAGTCCTGTCTATTCCCCCTGCCGCCGCCTCGCCATCATTTTGTGGAGCCCGTGCTCATCTCAGCCTGCCCTGAAGGATCCTCACATCTCTCCATCTTCTCCCACTGGCCCGGTAGGTTAGAGAGCTGCCACCAATGTTACAGTTCACACACACACACAAAGTGCACTGTGCTGGGGCTCTGGCTGGGTATGTAAGTTACTGCATCAGTCAGTGATCCTCCCAGCCAGGGCCGCTGTCTGCACACTGCAGCGCTATTCACATGGCCTAGGGTTTAGATCCTAGGGTGCAATGCTCTGAAGTCTGCACAAACCCCCACCTGTATAGGAATGTACACTGCTATACACATGGGGGGGGGTTACGTGCAGAGCGTTGCACCCTAGTCTGTAGTACAGATTAGGGTGCAATGCTCTGCACATACTCCCATGTGTATAGGAATGTACATACACACACACACACTGCTATACACATGGGGGTATGTGCAGACTGCAGAGCATTGCACCCTAGGGTCTTATACAGACCCTAAAGTGCAATGCTCTGCCGTCTGCACTAGAGATGAGCGAAGTTACAGTAATTCAATTCGTCACAAACCTCACTGCTCGGCAGTTGCTGACTTTAGCCTGCATAAATTAGTTCAGCTTTCAGGTGCTCCGGTGGGCTGGAGACTCTCTCCTAGGACTGTATCCACCTTTTACAGCCCACTTGAGCACCTGAAAGCTGAGCTAATTTATGCAGGCTAAAGTCATCAACCGCCGTACTGCGAGGTTCATGACGAATCGAATTGGTGTAACTTCGCTCAGCTCTAGTCTGTACGCTCCCTATGGGAGCTATAACAAAAAGTAAAAAAAAAAAGCTTATAATAATAATAATAATTAAACCCTTCTCTAATAAAAGCTAGAATGCCCCCATCCTTTCCCATTTTTTAAATAAAATTATGTAAAAAAATAAATAAATAAATAAACGTATGTGGTATTGCTGCATGTGTAAATGCCTGAACTATTCAAAAATAATAAATCCGCATGAAAGAAAGTCAAAAAGATTCCGGCACTGCTGTTGTTTTTCCTTGGTCATCCAATTACAATATTCTGTGTATGCTGATATGACAAATTGTGGATCGCTGCGGGTGGTGCTGCACGCTAATCAAACATATGAAATCACTACACAAAAAGAAAAAAGAAGGATGGGGAGGCTGAGGTGGTACGTGGGGGAATCAGACGTCTGATTCCCCCCGTACCACCTCAGCCTTTCCATCCTTCTGCCGCCTGACCGTGATGTGACATCCGACACTACGGACCTAGGATCTGGTGAGCTGCTCCGCAATTCTTTTTTCTTTTTGTGTAGTGTATTCAAAAATAATGTTAATTAAAAAGCATGTAAATAAATACTAAAGTCCACAATTGCGCATTTTTGGTCACTTCATATGTCAAAAAAAAAAAAGCGATCACAAAGCAGGCGGGAGTGGAGCAAACACCCTGCGGGAGTGGGCGGGATTTGTGAACAAATCATCGGGAGTGGGATTGTAAAAACAGCTCCACGCAGGGCTCTAGTTCCAGCGGTCAGAAATTCTAACAATTTGCCATCACTTGAGATGGAAAAAACACCTTCACAAAGTTACTTGGTTGACAAGGTAAAAAAAAAAAAAAAAAGACAAGGGTTCATCCAGATGCCAGTTGCCCAGTACTGGGCAAAAATTTGTTCATGGCTTTATATATGGCAATCAGAATATCCAACATCCAATATATTTTCTAATAATGTATCCAAGCCCCTTGAAGCTGAGAGTTTTATAGTCTTAATGCTCTTAGATTAGAGAATTCATGTCTGCGATGATGGTGAAAGCTTTTTTCTAGACATAAAAAAGTCGCACAAAAAGTTGCACGGGTGGAAAAAGTGTCAGAGAAGGAATCATACAAAGTGGTGTTCTGAAGTATAATTTCATTAAAATGTGTTCCAGCACCCTATTTATTAGATTTATTAATGTGTAGAAGAACTCTTAAAAGTGAAATCGGATTGCTTTTTTTCATTTTTCAGAGGCCCTTTTAACAATGAAAGAAGCAATCTATTGGTTATTATTGGCAACTGTACCACTTTTCTACACAGGTTTTGATAAACATCTCCCTTATAGTGTACGTGGTTTTTTTACCCCTCAAGGATGTAGAGCACGCGTCATAGCTAATGCCGTGTATCCAATGTAAAGATTGCCTGTAATAGTCTAAAAAAAAAATAGAAAAAGGTTAAAAAATGTGAATAAACCCCTTCCCTAATAAAAGTTTGAATCACTCCCCTTTTCCTATTTCTTTAATAAAATGATGTAAAAGTGGCTGGAGTGTTTGTCACCAGTAGCATTGCTAGGGAGTTGCGGACCTGACAGGGTGGGAAATAATCATCCCGCAGTGGTGTCACCCCGTCCTGTAGATGTAGTACAGTAAATGGGAGCTGTCAGTTTCCTGCTTTACCATTCACTGTCCAGGCACTTAAAGGGGTTATCCAGGAAAAAACTTTTTTTATATATATCAACTGGCTCCAGAAAGTTAAACAGATTTGTAAATTACGTCTATTAAAAAATCTTAATCCTTTCAGTACTTATGAGCTTCTGAAGTTTAGGTTGTTCTTTTCTGTCTAAGTGCTCTCTGATGACACGTGTCTCGGGAACCGCCCAGTTTAGAAGAGGTTTGCTATGGGAATTTGCTTCTAAACTGGGCGTTTCCCGAGACAGGTGTCATCAGAGAGCACTTACACAGAAAAGAACAACCTTAACTTAAGAAGCTCATAAGTACTGAAAGGATTAAGATTTTTTATAGAAGTAATTTACAAATCTGTTTAACTTTCTGGAACCAGTTGATATATAAAAAGTTTTTTCCTGGAATACCCCTTTAAGCTCTGCAGCCTAACGCATCGATGTGACGCCATCTTGCCAGCCCGGGTACCCTGGCCCTCCTGCTCATAGGCCGAGAAAGAAGAGCTCCATACATCTTGGATACATGGACTAGGTAAGTATTATTGTTTATTTTCTGTTTGGTCCAAATTGGACATATGAGCATTATATATATATGAGGGATACAGTAAGCATGATTATTTTATGGAGGCACAATGGGCAGTATTACTAAGTGGGAGTACCATTCGGACAATTTTTGTGAATAGGATCAAGTAGGGGCATTATTATTGAGTGAGGAGTACAGCTGCAAGGAACACAGGGTGGGCTGATAATTTACATAATACAGTATTAGATGCCATGTTGGTAGAGAAGAAGGTTACTGATGCACAGTACTGTTGGCAAGGTGCTTTGTGAACAGAAAGGAAAGAAACAGCAATAGCAGGCTCACTGCAAGGAAGGGGTTAAAAGGATAGAGCTGCTGCTACTGAGAAGCTAAGGGAGGAAGAGATTACACTGCAGCACTGTGGACATACAGCAGTAGATACACCCGGAGACAGCTGTTCTAATCTTAAAGGAGTATTCCAGTGAAAAACTATTTTTTTCTTCATATCAACTGGCTCCAGAAAGTTAAACAGATTTGTAAATTACTTATATTAAACATTTTTAACCCTTCCAGTACTTATCAGCTGCTGATAAGTAACAAGTTGAGTTGTTCTTTTCTGTCTGACAACAGTGCTCTCAGCTGACACCTCTGTCTGTCTCAGGAACGGTCCATAGTAGGAGCAAATCCCCATAGCAAACCTCTCCTGCTCTGGACAGTTCCTGAGACAGATGTGTCAGCAGAGAGAACTGTTGTCAGAAAGAAAACTTCAGCAGCTGATAAGTACTGGAAGGATTAAAAATGTTTTTTAATAGGAGTAACTTTCTGGAGCCAGTTGATTTGAAAAAAATGTTTCTTACTGGAATACTCCTTTAACACCTTAAGGACCAAGAGTGTACCTGTACGCCCTGGTCCCGCACCCGTGCTAGAACGCAGGGTCACGGGCTGATCCTGCGTCATAGCCGCGTGGTCCCAGAGACTATCAGCCACCAGGACCCATGGCTAATACCGGACATCACCGATAACCCCTTAGACATGGCAATCAAAGTTGATCGCTGCGGCTAAAATGAAACTAAACCTTTCCCGACCGGTCAGTCGGACTGTTTGGGATTGCCACTGTGAAGTTGCGGCGTCCAGAACAGCTGAATGGACGGGGAGGGCCCTTACTTGCCTCCATCTACTGATCCATGCCTGAGATCCAGGCTGGAGCAGCAGAGCACCGATAACACTTATCAATGCAATGCTTTGACATAGCATTGAACAGTGTATGCAAACCAAGGATTGCATGTAATAGTCTCCTATGGGGACAAAAAATGGTGTAAGAATTGTAAAAGAAAAGTTAATACATGTGATTTAACCCTTTCCCTAATAAAAGTTTGAATCACCATCCTTTTCCCATAAAAAAAAGTTAATAAAAATAAACATATGTGGTATCACCGTGTGCGTAAATGTCCGAACTATTAAAATATACATTTTTATTAAACCGCAAGGTCAATGGCGTATACATAAAGAAAACTCAAAAATTGCATATTTTTGGTCATTTTGTATGCCCAAAAAAAACTAATAAAAAGTGATCAAAGAGTCTCATCAAAACAAAAATGATACCGATGAAAACCATATAGCGCATATGCGGAAAAATGTAGAATTTATACGGGTCAGAAGATGACTATTTTAACCCCTTAAGGACCAAGGACGTACCGGTACGTCCTTGGTCCTGCTCCCGTGATATAACGCGGGGTTACACGCCGGGCCCGGCGTCAGAGTGAAGCCGGGACTCGCCGCTAATAGCGCGCAGCGCCGATCGCAGCGCCGCACGCTATTAACCCTTTAGCCGCGTGCTCAGAGCTGAGCCGCGCGGCTAAAAGCGAAAGTAAAAAGTGCCGGTTAACTCTTTGGGCTGTTCGGGATAGCCGCGGCGAAATCGCGGCATCCCGAACAGCTTACAGGACAGCGGGAGGGCCCCTACCTGCCTCCTCGCTGTCCGATCGCCGAATGACTGCTCAGTGCCTGAGATCCAGTCATGCGGCAGAATCATCGATCACTGGTTTCTTATGAGAAACCAGTGATCAATGATAAAGATCAGTGGGTGCAGTGTTATAGGTCCCTATGGGAGCTATAACACTGCAAAAAAAAAGTGAATAAATATCATTTAACCCCTTCCCTATTAAAAGTTTGAATCACCCCCCTTTTCCCATAAAAAAAACACTGTGTAAATAAAAATAAACATATATGGTATCGCCGCGTGCGGAAATGTCCGAATTATAAAAAATATATAGTTAATTAAACCGCACGGTCAATGGCGTGCGCGCAAAAAAATTCCAAAGTCCAAAGAATTGGAAGCCCCACAAAATGGCTTTTTTTTTTTTTTTTTTTCAATTATGCCCCACAAATATTTTTTTTCTGGTTTGGCCGTAGATTTTGTGGTGAAATGATTGATGTCATTACAAAGTAAAGTTGGTGGCACAAAAAAAAAAGCCCCCATATGGGTCTGTAGGTGGAAAATTTAAAGCGTTATGATTTTTAGAAGGTGAGGAGGAAAAAACGAAAGTGCAAAAATGAAAAATGGCTCGGTCCTTAAAGGGTACTACCGTGGAAAACTTTTTTTTTAAATCAACTGGTGCCAGAAAGTTAAACAGATTTGTAAATCACTTCTATTAAAACATCTTAATCCTTCCAGTACTTTTTAGGGGCTGTATGCTAAAGAGAATTCCAAAAAGAAATGCATTTCCTGTGATGTCCTGACCACAGTGCTCTCTGCTGACCTCTGCTGTCCATTTTAGGAACTGGAGAAAATCCCCATAGCAAACATATGCTTCTCTGGACAGTTCCTAAAATGGACAGCAGAGGTCAGCAGAGAGCACTGTGGTCAGGACATCACAGGAAATGCATTTCTTTTTGGAATTATCTTTAGTATACAGCCCCTAAAAAGTACTGGAAGGATTAAGATTTTTTAATAGAAGTGATTTACAAATCTTTTTAACTTTCTGGCACCAGTTGATTTAAAAAAAAAAAAGTTTTCCACGGTAATACCCCTTTAAGGGGTTAATATGGAGGGTCAGAGATGTGAGGGAAGCCTTGATTTATCCTTTAGGTACAGTGTGAATCATCTTCAGCAGGCAGACTAGCTCAATTTACAAGTACACAGCCCAGGCTTTGAGGTTCTCTCTATCCTGCACATAGCACACGACTACACCCCAACACCACTTCCAGTAATTTGTCCTGGTCTAGCTGTTTCTGGAGACAGATTTTTAATAGTAGAGTAGCCCATTTTTCTACTGTTTGAAAATAGAATTCAAATAAACTTAAATAGACTTTCACCCTCCGATCAACACAACATACATAAGGGGAGATTTATCAAAACCTGTACAAAGGAAAAGTGGACCAGTTGCCCATAGCAACCAATAAGATCATTAAAAGAAGCAAACTTATTGGTTTCTATGGGCAACTGGTCCTCTTTTCCTCTGTACAGGTTTTACTAAACCTCCCCCATAGAACTTTAAAACCGTAAAATACCTTTTACTGCAACACAGGCAAAAATGAGACAAAAAAAGTTGGATGCATAAAGTGTAACCCCTTTAAAGGGGTATTCCAGGCCAAAACTTTTTTTATACTTCAACTGGCTCTGGAAAGTTAAACAGATTTGTAAATTACTTCGATTAAAAAATCTTAATCCTTCCAATAGTTATTAGCTTCTGAAGTTGAGTTGTTGTTTTCTGTCTAACTGCTCTCTGATGACTCACGTCCCGGGAGCTGTGCAGTTCCTATGGGGATATTTTCCCATCATGCACAGCTCCCGGGACGTGACATCATCAATGAGCAGTTAGACAGAAAACTTCAGAAGCTAATACCTATTGGAAGGATTAAGATTTTTTAATAGAAGTAATTTACAAATCTGTTTAACTTTCCGGAGCCAGTTGATATATAAAAAAAAGTTTTTGCCTGGAATACCCCTTTAAGTCATTGCTTGGTAGAATCACCTTTTGCTGCAATTAAAGCTACAAGTCTTTTGGGGTCTGTCTCTAGTCTCTACCAGTATTGCACATCTAGAGATGGAAATGTTTGTCTATTCTTTTTGGCAAAAAAGCTGAAGCTCAGTCATATTGGGGGGCATTTACTAATCTTTTACTATGTAGTCTGGTTTTTACCCTGTTTTTTTCTACTTCATTTTTGACTATGTGCGACAAATTTACTAAATTGTTGCACGGCATTAATAAATTTGGCACACATAGGCAAAAGTGGGAAATTTACTTCATGTAGTAGAAAAAATAGTCTGTTCCTTTTTCCTGCTGTCTGAATAGGTTTGGCTGCTGGTTTCCTTCTGGATCTTTTGTTTTTGAGTTTTTTTTTAGCTTTTTCACCACATCTAAATAATTCAATAACTACAGTGGTCCCTCAAGTTACAATATTAATTGGTTCCAGGAAAACCATTGTAAGTTGAAACCATTGTATGTTGAGACCATAACTCTATGGAAACAGGGTAATTGGTTCTAAAGGCACCAAAATGTCATCCAAAAATAGGAAAAAGTGACAAAGAAAAATAAGTAGATAACTGATATAGATAAAGCAAATCCTTACATATAAAAGTAAGAAAGATCTGCTGGAAGCTGTAAATCACTGTCTATGTCAGTGTTTCCCAAGCAGGGAGCCTCCAGCTGTTGCAAAACTATAACTCCCAGCATGCCTGGACAGCCAAAGGCTGTCCGGGCATGCTGGGAGTTGTAGTTTTGCAAAAAATGGGGCCACCCTGCTTGGCAAACACTGGTCTATGTAGAGGACAGGAGCTTCTTCAGGGGTCCTGTACAGTACAGGCAATGTCCAAAACAAGTAATGGAGTTGCCCTCACCTGGTGTCCAAAAGAGCAGCTAACCCTGATACAGGTAAAGTGTACAGAACATGTAATACCAGTCAGTGCATACACTTCAGTAATACAGGGGTTTTACCAGTGAATGCCCATTTTGATTGGTTGGTTCTTCCAGCCATTGACACGTTTTACAGATCTGGACTGTCTGTAGCATTGTATGTTGAGTCTGGTTTCAACTTACGATGGTCCAGAAAAGACCATTGTATGTTGAAACTATTGTATGTTGAGGCCATTGTAAGTTGAGGGATCACTGTAAATTGTAGTCATGGCTCAGAAGTGGTAAACGGCGTTTAGTGTGTGTGTGTGTGTGTGTTTATTACATTTTTTTAACACAGTTTTTTTCTCCCTAAATGTACTTACACTTTTTTTTTTTTTGGTTACTTCTTCTACAGATCTGTGTATCCTGTGGACTCCTTCGGATTCGGTGGACTACTTCGATGACCAGCGTTTTTTTTTGCTTGATGTTAATAAAATGGTTAACGAGGGCTTGTGGGGGAGTGTTTTTTGTAATAAATTTTTTTTAAAACCTGTTGTGTTTTATTTTTATTTTACTTTACTAGACAGGCTTAGTAGTGGAAGCTGTCTTATAGACTGAGTCCATTACTAAGCCGGGCTTAGCGTTAGCCACAAAAACAGCTAGCGCTAACCCCCAATTATTACCCCGGTACCCAACACCACAGGGGTGCCGGGAAGAGCCGGTACCAACAGGCCCGGAGCGTCAAAAATGGCGCTCCTGGGCCTAGGCGGTAACAGGCTGGCGTTATTTAGGTTGGGGAGGGCCAGTAACAATGGTCCTCGCCCACCCTGGTAACGTCAGGCTCTTACTGTTTGGTTGGTATTTGGTTGAGAATAAAAATAGGGGGACCCTATGCGTTTTTTTAATATATTAATTATTTATTTAAAAAAAAAAAACGCATAGGGTCCCCCCTATTTTCATTCTCAGCCAAATACCAACCAAACAGTAACAGCCTGACGTTCCCAGGGTGGGCGAGGACCATTGTTACTGGCCCTCCCCAGCCTAAATAACGCCAGCCTGTTACCGCCTAGGCCCAGGAGCGCCATTTTTGACGCTCCAGGCCTGTTGGTACCGGCTCTTCCCGGCACCCCTGTGGCGTTGGGTACCGGGGTAATAATAGGGGGTTAGCGCTAGCTGTTTTTGTGGCTAGCGCTAAGCCCAGGTTAGTAATGGACTCTGTCTATAAGACAGCTTCCACTACTAAGCCTGTCTAGTAAAGTAAGAAAAAAACACAACAGGTTTTAAAAAATTTTTATTACAAAAAACACTCCCCCACAAGCCCTCGTTAACCATTTTATTAAAATCAAACAAAGAAAAACGCTGGTCATCGAAGTAGTCCACCGAATCCGAAGGAGTCCACAGGATAAACGGATCTGAAATGAGAAGAAAACAAAAAAAATGGGTTAGTACATTTATTATCACCTGCTCACACATCTCCCGCCCCGCACGACTACAACTGCCAGCATGCCCTTACAGTAAGGACATGCTGGGAGTTGTAGTTGTGTGGTGCAGGAGATGTGTGAGCAGGTGATAATAAATGTGACAAGCTTGTCCCCTGCCCCCAGCTGCAGGACTACAACTCCCAGCATGCCCTTACAGTAAGGTGGGGCGGAGGCCGGGCACAGTGTTTCCCAACCTGGGACTTGTAGTTTTGCAACATCTGGAGGCACCCTGGTTGGGAAACACTGTTTTAGGCCAGTGTTTCCCAACCAGGGTGCCTCCAGATGTTGCAAAACTACAAGCCCCAGCATGCCTGGACAGTCAAAGGCTGTCTAGGCATGCTGGGAGTTGTAGTTTTGCAACATCTGGAGGAAACCTGGCTGGGAAACACTGGCCTAAAACAGTGTTTCCCAACCAGGGTGCCTCCAGATGTTGCAAAACTACAAGTCCCAGCATGCCTGGACAGTCAAAGGCTGTCTAGGCATGCTGGGAGTTGTAGTTTTGCAACATCTGGAGGCAACCTGGCTGGGAAACACTGGCCTAAAACAGTGTTTCCCAACCAGGGTGCCTCCAGATGTTGCAAAACTACAAGTCCCAGCATGCCTGGACAGTCAAAGGCTGTCTAGGCATGCTGGGAGTTGTAGTTTTGCAACATCTGGAGGCAACCTGGCTGGGAAACACTGGCCTAAAACAGTGTTTCCCAACCAGGGTGCCTCCAGATGTTGCAAAACTACAAGTCCCAGCATGCCTGGACAGTCAAAGGCTGTCTAGGCATGCTGGGAGTTGTAGTTTTGCAACATCTGGAGGCAACCTGGCTGGGAAACACTGGCCTAAAACAGTGTTTCCCAACCAGGGTGCCTCCAGATGTTGCAAAACTACAAGCCCCAGCATGCCTGGACAGTCAAAGGCTGTCCAGGCATGCTGGGAGTTGTAGTCTTGCAACAACTGGAGGCACCCTGGTTGGGAAGCCTGCGCAACTTACCGGCTTCCGTAGGATCCAGCGCTGCACGACACTGCCGCGCGACGATCTCCGACAGCGATTGTCGCTGGAGCCTCGGAAGGGTAAGTGAACCTCTTCGCCGGTCCCCTTCAGCTGTTTAGTTTTGCAACAGCTGGAGGACTACAGTTTACAGACCACAAACCAGGGGTCTGCAAACTGTGGCCCTCCAGCTGTTGCAAAACTACAACTCCCAGCATGCCTGGACAGCCAATGGCTGTCCAGGCATGCTGGGAGTTGTAGTCTTGCAACATCTGGAGGCACCCTGGTTGGGAAACACTGTTTTAGGCCAGTGTTTCCCAACAAGGGTGCCTCCAGCTGTTGCAAAACTACAACTCCCAGCATGCCCGGACAGCCAATGGCTGTCCAGGCATGCTGGGAGTTGTAGTCTTGCAACATCTGGAGGCACCCTGGTTGGGAAACACTGTTTTAGGCCAGTGTTTCCCAACAAGGGTGCCTCCAGCTGTTGCAAAACTACAACTCCCAGCATGCCCGGACAGCCAATGGCTGTCCAGGCATGCTGGGAGTTGTAGTCTTGCAACATCTGGAGGCACCCTGGTTGGGAAACACTGTTTTAGGCCAGTGTTTCCCAGCAAGGGTGCCTCCAGCTGTTGCAAAACTACAACTCCCAGCATGCCCGGACAGCCAAAGGGTGTCCAGGCATGCTGGGAGTTGTAGTCTTGCAACATTTGGAGGCACCCTGGTTGGGAAGCTTGCGCAACTTACCGGCTTCCGTAGGATCCAGCGCTGCACGACACTGCCGCGCGACGATCTCCGTCAGCGATCGTCGCTGGAGCCTCGGAAGGGTAAGTGAACTTCTTCACCGGTCCCCTTCAGCTGTTTAGTTTTGCAACAGCTGGAGGACTACAGTTTACAGACCACACACCAGTGGTCTGCAAACTGTGGCCCTCCAGCTGTTGCAAAACTACAACACCCAGCATGCCCTGACAGCCAAAGCCTATGGCTCTCAGGGCAGGAGCCCGGGCTGACATTACAGTGCAGCCGCCCGTGCTCCTCATACGGTCTCCCCGCTACCCCCCTTGTCTCCCGTCCGGGCTCCTCACACGGCCTCCCCGCTACCCCCCCCCCCCTCCCCTTGTCTCCCGCCCGCGCCGCTCAGCTCCCGCTGCTACAAGACTACAACTCCCAGCGTGTCCTCACTGTAAGGCCATGCTGGGACTTGTAGTCTTGCAACAGCAGACACATGGGAGTTGTGTGGCGCTGGCAGGTGAGAGGGGGGATGTAAATCACTGCAGTGTCCCGGTAGCGCAGTGAGGGCAGCGGGGAGAAAGTATGTCGGAGCCCGGGCGGCAGCAGCTTTTCCTGCTCCATGTTGGAGCTGGAGTAAATTTAGTCAATTTTTACGGCCGTTGCGACAGTTTATTGCGCAACTGCGACTGTCTCAGTTAATAAATTCCTGACCACTGCAAGTCAAAACTGAAAACTTGCGTAAATTAAGCGGGAAAAAAAAATTTGACTTTCTAGCTCTTGCTAGGGAAAGTCGCACAATTTATAGGGTAGGCGCAATTGCGACAATTTTGCGCCAAAAATAGTCAGAAAAAAATGACTAAACCCCTTAGTAAATGCCCCCCATTGTCCGGAGATGTCTGAATAGCAATTTTCGATTGGATTCCGGTCCGGGCTTTGACTGGACTATTTGAGGACATTAACCTGCTTTGATTTGTCCATAGTAGCTCTGGTTGTATGTTTCCGATTCATATTCTCTTGCTAAAAGATGAATCTCTGTCCCAGTCTCAAGTCTTTTTGCAGAGGATGGTGTGCTCAGGGTAATGGGTATTATTGGGTTTCTGCCACAAACAGCGTTTTGCCTGAGGTTGAAAAGTAAAATTTTGTCTTGTCTGACCAGAGCACCCTTTTACACGTTTGCTGTGTCTCCTACATGACTTGTGGCAAACTCCAAATGGTATTTCTTGTGGTTCACTTTCAATAACGTCTTCTTCTGGCCACATAAAGGCATGAGTTGCTTTTCTGATCAATTTTCTCCTTGCCCGGCTTGTCAGTTTGGGCAGACGGTCCGGTCTGTGGTTATTCTCCCAAAATTTACCCCTGTATGTGGCCAGTGCTCCAAACATTGCCTAGCTCAGCCAAATAAACATTTGGTCGGGCTTCCACTTATCTGCTTGTTTTCAAGAATACCCCTTTAAAGCAGTTTTTCCCCAAATTTTTTTGTATGAGTACCCCTTGACTACTCATTCCCAAACATTGTACCCCCATATTAGAGACATTTTTGTAATGAATATAGTATACTTTATATGCTTTACTTCACTCCATATCCTTTCCCAAGGCCCCCTGCTCCTCTCCCAATTCACAAGTGATGTCTTCTTTGATCAGAGTTGTTTACTTCAATATCTGTGTGGAGTGGTGGCACTAGTGCTACTGTGGGTGTCGGGTGTATAGATCTTGTGTGTGACTCGGGGTGGTTAGATGTATGTCATGCCAGGGCACCTTTTACCTACATGTTCAGAGGATACAACAGCTTCTCCTGGGCCAGGCGCAGGATAATAAATACACTGATGTTAGGTTACTGTCTCTTTACTTTGCTGGAGGTAGCAGATCTCAAACAATACAGTCTCTTGTGCAGAGGGATGGGCAGAGTGGAACCCGGGGGGAGTCTGTCACCTTGTTGGGAGTTGTAGCTGCTGTTGAACGCAGCTTTAAGATCAGTAGTAGCAACGCTGACTTGAAAGACTTGACTGACTGAAGTTGAGATTTTTTTCACTGAGCTTTTGCTTACTGCCAGAGCTTTGACAATTCACCTGTGCACTGGAGTCTTTTCCTGAGATATGGCATGGCTGTGGAATTTAGTAGACTTCTTCTCCATTGGCTTCTCCTCAGCTGGCTAGCTGGAACACACTAAACTGATTCCTTCTCTGTACTAAACACACAGAACTGCACTGAACTGCAGCTCCTCACGGACTCTCACTGGACTAAACTCTCCCCCCTACACTGCATGAAGAGCTAAGTTTGGAGGTCTCCCATTGGGGCGTCAAGGTCACCTGGTCACTCTGACTCCATCCCTTAAAGGTACAGACCATAAATTAACACATAACATGACACAACAATATTTTACATTAATTCAGGTTAAACAATGGAGCAGTGGGCCCAACACACAGACAGCAGGGATGCTGGAGGCAATCTTTGGCCCACAGGACTGCCTTTGGTGCTGGGATACCACATTTGGCCTAGACCGCCATTAAGATTTCTCCCTGCCTAGACTTGTCTCCACAGAACAAGCCAAACATTTTAGGCTTCTTTCTCCAGTACATTACCTACCTCTTTACAAACTCCCCATGTGTATTGCCCCACACAGTAATAGTTCCCGTTTGTGTCCCCATAAAGTAGTTAGGCCTCCTTTGTGCCCTTATATGTAGCTGTAGGCCCCCATACTGCTCCAATATATAGTTATGGGCCCCTAAAATGTCCCCATATATAGTTGCAGGCCCTCATATTGCACCCCCCTTCTCTAGTCTGGGGACTATTGCTATGGTTAATAGCAGTAGGTCCCCGGTCCACAGGAGTAGTGGAGCAGCAAAGCTAACGGTAGTTACTGCCCACAGAAGCCCGATACCTGCATTTATCCTCTGCTGTCCTTCTGCTCCACTCCTCAGTATAGCGACATCAGCCTACTAAGAGCCGTGGCTTATTTCTTTTAACGTGGCCCTGGCCTTTACTAATTTATTTTCAAGTACCCCCTGGAGAACTGCTAAGTACCTCTGGGGATACTTGTACCCCAGGTTGGGAACCACTGCTTTAAATTGTTCCTATGATTTAGAAAAACATGTTAAAAGGTTTGATTTGATGGGGCCTGTGTGTTCAGTCCCCCGCCAATTATGAGAACAAACTCACGAACAACCTCACAACTATCTCCATCCAGTTGCAGGAGGCAGCCAAATTATAATTGAACCTGTATTGTGCAATTGGATGAAGAATGCAGTGATCCAGGTAGTGAAGAGCACAACCACACTTCTTCCAGCTGGTTCTAATAATCAATTGGGGTCTGAACACCCAGACCTTGACAGATCAAAACTTATGCTCCTGCATATAAGACGCACCCAATTTTAAAGGAGGAAAATCTAGAATACAATGTAAAGTATAGGACAGTGATCTTCAACCAGCGGACCTCCAGATGTTGCAAAACTACAACTTCCGGGCATGCTGGGAGTTGTAGTTTTGCAACATCTGGAGGTCCGCAGGTCGAAGACCACTGGTATAGGAGGTAGTACTCACGTGTCCCCGCCGCTCCGGACCCGTCACCGCTGCCCTGGATGTCGCCCTCCATCCCCAAGGGTGTGTCCGTCGCTCTGGAACGTCTCTGCTGCCCGGTATCCTCGCTGTCTGTCTCCACCATCACGTCGCTACGCATGCCGCTACGCACGCCGCTCCTATTCTATTGGATGATGGGACGGCGTGTGCGACGACGTGATGACGACGAAGGAGAGCGCCGGCCATGCAGGGGAACCCGGCACGGAGCAGACACCGAGGAGGCAGGTAAGGTCCCTCCCGGTGCAGCCGGGTTAGTGTCACTTTCACTTCAGACGTGGCAGTCAGCTTTGATCGCCACGTCTGAAGGGTGAATACAGGGCATCACCGCGATCGGTGATGTCCTGTATTAGCCGCGGGTCCCGGCCGTTGATGGCCGCCGGGACCGACCTGATAGGACAGGGTTTTAATGTGTATTCGCCGTATAAGATGCACCAACTCCCCCCCCCCCCCCCCCCCCAGTTTTGTACGTGCGTCTTATACGGCGAAAAATACGGTAATTCTAGTTGTAGGCAAGTTTAGTTCAGTAGCTCATGTAATGATACCAAGCTTCTACCATGTGTATGCCATGTTTCACTGGGACAACACATTGCCTGTATGACACAAGATGGCTTCTCTCCTCAAGCCACCCTTTCACGTCTGAGTCTATGGAGATTAGGGTTATACTTTGGTTCTTCCTGATTTCACGTCATAATTTATCTGCCTGCAGCGTGTAAAATAGAGCTATAAATAGATCTTTAGCATGAGACATAATAGGAGTGACATTTGTTCCAGATAAAAATAATCAATGCTTATTTTGCGGGGCCCGTGGTATTTTGACGGCCATTATGAAGATTTATTGGTATATTTTGGATTCCAAAGTGTCAAAATGATTGCAGGGAGCTGCACTAAATGTGTCAAAGGATAATACATTTATATTAGATGCTGTCATCCTAACAAAGTGTGCTAAGCCAAGCATATCCATTTAATAAAGCTAGTTGCAATGAATTTCACACAATGGAAAGTTAATATTCCTGCCATTAAAATTGTGAAGCAGATGGCAGGAAAAACCATTTTGACTGTGATAAGTAGCTGTAATTATCTAGAAATTCTCGCTTGTGATCATCAATGCCGAAACATTTTCTGTGCCGTTAATTCTGCTTTTGCACATATATTATGGGATGTTATTTAAATCAAAGTTATTATTTGCTTCTTCATATATATACAGCGGCACTCTAATAACGTAAATAAGTGGTGTTTATTACACTCAAACGTGAGGCGACGTTTCGGCTAGCTCACCCAGTCATTTTCAAGCAACAAATGACAGAACATAGTGGGTATACAGTATATGGTTTCACAGGACCAATCATTCCATTACAAATACAAGTACATAGATCATTGGATGATGAGGTATTACTTATATGTATTCCTTAAAGGGTACTTTTGATATATTATAGATTAATGTATGCAGAATAACTTCACAATTGCATGTTATTAAAAAATATGCTTCTTTCTATTTTATTTTCCACTTTGAAGAAATGACCACTAGGGGTCTCCCTACCAGTCCTGGCAGCAAGCATTTCAGACTCATGCTGGAGTCCTAAACACTACGAGCTGCCAGTCTGCTTTGTTCACAAAGGAGAACACTCAGAGCTGCTAGCCTGCTTTGTTCACAGCCTGTTTGGCTGTGAACAAAGCAGGCTGGCAGCTCTGAGTGTTTAGGACTCCAGCATGAGTCAGAAATGCTTGCTGACAGGACTGATCGGGAAAAATACAATAGAAAGAAGCATATTTTTCAGCATTTATTTTTGTACAGGTGTGCAGCTCTTCTTGATGAGACTATATAAATATATATATATATATATATATATATATATATATATATATATATATATATACATACATACATACACATTATGTTACATCAAAGAAAATTGCAGCACTATTCAGCCCATTCAACATAGTCGGGTGGCAGCTCCAGACGACCTGATCAGGATCCTCACAGCTATTTCTCCAAAAAAGGAAGGTGCAGCACTCCAAAGTGCTGATAATAATCCATGTAAATATTGATAATTGTGCATAAATATATATAAAGTGCAATATAATGGCCCACATTTATCATTGCAGTGCAAGTTAAGCATTTTTTTACACCTTTTTTTTTGTGTGCTGATAATGTGTAGGAGCACCAAATTTATTAAAAGGTAAAAGAGCTTTGATAAATTTTGTGCAGGTCACATTTTCTAAAATTTCTGTCTACACATACACCAAAAAGCTACACCATGTCTGGGCTGGTATAGTTTTAGAGACTTTTCAAAGGCTTTGTGCCTTTTTTTGCTCCTTTTTACAAAAAGGCGCAATGATAAATCCCTTCTATATCATGTGTATTGCCGAAATCAGTGGATTGCAACTCAAAATCAGTGGATTGCAACTCAAAATCAGCAGAAATGTGTAAACAAAAAGGGGCAAAAAAAAAAGGATTTTTTTTAGACACAAAAAACTGTCTAAAGACAATGATAAATGTGGGCCAATGTGCTTAAAATCATTTAAAATCTCTTGAAACATATAAAATTCATAGTATACTACATAGATTTAATATGAACACATGTACATCATTAAACAGGAGCATATCAACATATTCAAAATATATTATAAGAAGGAGGGACGCTCACCCACTAACAAATTCAATGGTGCCGCTTGGTTTGGAAGGAATCCACTGCGCAAGCGCAAAGTGAAGTGAAGTGTACGTGCAGGGCTGTCACATGGCTACCCCTATCAAGTGACTCCTGTCACCTGACCAAAGACGATCACGTGACCTTTACCATAGAGAAAGCCGACGCGTAGCCTCAGAGAAATGTAACCATGCACAACTAGGGACCAATCCACCTATATCTATATTATAAAAAAAACTCATCTGGGCCGCTTTCTTGGCTGTGAGATCTTTGACGGGGACAACGACGACCCATTTGGAGTAGTGATCCACCATGGTGAGAGCATAGGTATACCTGGACCGGGTAGGAGACAATTTCACATGGTCTAGCATGACCAATTGGTTGGGTCTGTCTCTCTGGATGGAGTGGAGGGGTGCACTGGCGTCTTTGCGCACATTCTTGGTGATGTTACAGACAGAACATTCACTGCACCATTTCTCAATGTCTCTCCGCATTCCAATCCAGTAAAATCTTCTCCTGACAGTGGCTTCGGTCTTGTGAACTCCAAAGTGTCCTTACTGGTTATGATATGTGTTGAGGACCATCGCCGCATCTCTTCGGGAAACCAGAATCTGATAAAGTTGATCACCAGAGACCGGATCCAAGGAATTTTGCTACAATAGTCCTTTGTGCACAAACAGTCGCTTCCTCTGTCACCACAGACACTTCAACTCGTAGTCACAAGGGGCCCGGCGTAGACGGGTTGGTATCTTTTTCACCAGAAGGTAGTCCAACAGATCCCCCATAACTCGACTTTCATCTTGGAGAGTCTTCCAAGTATACAGGTCTTCTTTAACCTTTTCGGACCTGGGTTCACCGTCCATGAGGGCAGTCATAACATTCTGGTTCACAAATTGTTGATAAAATGGGGGCATCTCCACATCTTCCCACACGTTTTCGACAGGTGGGTCTTCGCCAGGGGTCATCTGATACAGTACATTGGCATTGATGTTTGTCTTGCTGCTTCTCCACTTGATGGTGAAGCTGTAATTAGCTAATCATGAAGCCCATCATTGTTCAATAGCCCCCAGCTTGGCAGTGTTCTGGTGGGCCAATGGGTTATTATCTGTGTAGACAGTAAATGGTGTGGCAGCCAAATAATCCTTGAACTTTTCTGTCACGGCCCACACCAGGGCAAGAAGTTCCAATTTGAATGAGCTGTAATTGGCATCGTTCTTTTCTGCTCCTCGCAGGTTACGACTGGTGTAGGCAATCACTCGTTCTTGTCCATCTTAAACTTGGGACAGGACAGCTCCCAGACCTTCAAAACTGGCATCAGTATATAGCCGTAACGGCTGACTGTAGTCTGGATATGCCAGAGATGGTTTTACAAATTTTGGGGGCATTTTCTCCTATTACCCCTTGTAAAAATGTAAAATTTGGGGGAAACCAGCATTTTAGTTGAAAAAATAAAATCATTTACACATCCAACTTTAACGAAAAGGCGTCAAATACCTGTGGGGTTTTAAGGCTCACTGTACCCCTTGTTACATTCCTTGAGGGGTGTAGTTTCCAAAATAGTATGCCATGTGTTTTTTTTTTTTGCTGTCCTAGCACCATAGGGGCTTCCTAAATGGGACATGCCCCCCAAAAACCATTTCAGCAAAATTTGCTTTGCAAAAGCCAAATGTGACTTCTTCTCTTCTGAGCATTGTAGTGCGCCAGCAGTGCACTTGACGTCCACACATGAGGTATTTCCATACTCAGAAGAGATGGGGTAACACATTTTGGGGGGCATTTTCTCCTATTACCCCTTGTAAAAATGTAAAATTTGGGGGAAAACTAGCATTTTAGTGAAAAAAAAATCATTTACACATCCAACTTTAACAAAAAGTCATCAAACACCTGTGGGGTGTTAAGGCTCACTGTACTCTTGTTACGTTCCTTGAGGGGTGTGGTTTCCAAAATAGTATGCCATGTGTTTTTTTTTTTGCTGTTCTGGCACCATAGGGGCTTCCTAAATGTGACATGCCCCCCAAAAACCCTTTCAGAAAAACTCACTCTCCAAAATCCCACTGTCGCTCCTTCCATTCTGTGCCCTCTACTGCGCCCGTCGAACACTTGACATCCACATATGAGGTTTTCCTTACTCGAGAGAAATTGGGTTACACATTTTAAGAAGATTTCTCGCCTTTTTACCCCTTGTACAAATTCAAAAACTGGGTCTACAAGAACATGCCAGAGTAAAAAATGAAGATTTTGAATTTTCTCCTTCAATTTGCTGCTATTCCTGTGAAACACCTAAACAACAAACAAACCTTTTGAATGTTATTTTGAATACTTTGAGGGTTGCTGTTTTTTTATATAATTGGGTCATTTGTGGGGTATTTCTAATATGAAGGCCCTTCAAATCCACTTCAAAACAGAACTGTTCCCTGAAAAATGTCGATTTTGAAAATTTTGTGAAAAATTTGAAAATTGCTGCTATAGTTTGAAGCCCTCTGATGTCTTCCAAAAGTAAAAACTTGTCAACATTATGATGGAAACAAAGAGTAGACATATTGTATATGTGAATCAATATATAATTTATTTGGAATATTCATTTTCCTTACAAGCAGAGAGTAAAAAAAAAATGCAAAATGTTAAATTTTTTCATAAAATTTTTGAATTTTTCATCAAGAAATGATGCAAGTATCAACAAAATGTTACCACTAACATAAAGTAGAATATGTCACGAAAAAACAATCTCTGAATCAGAATGAAAGGTAAAAGCATTCCAGAGTTATTAATGCTTAAAGTGACAGTGGTCAGATGTGCAAAAAATGGCCGGGTCCTACAGTGAAAATTGGCTGGGTCCTTAAGGGGTTAAAGGATAAATTAGTAAAAACAGATATATCGTAAACAAGCCCAGTGCAACAGAGATACTTTATACACATGAGTAAGGGCTCTTTTCCTTGTAGGACCTGCATAAACTGCAATCTAATGGTGAAGGTCTCTATCTTTGAACATCTTGTCACCAAAAAGCAATATACAATCAATAATTACCTTACATGTAACTCTCACCATGTTGTATACGTACTATGGTGTCCCTGCCAACTTTTTTATGTTGGGGAGACCAAGTGTGATATGAAAACAAGATTGAACGACCACAGATACACTATTCGACAAAAGAGGTTAGATTTACTGGTTGCAAAACACTTTACTGAACAGGTACATACGGAACGTGACTTTATGATTCAGGACTATATCCCACCTGTGAAAAGGGGGGGATCGCATTACATTGTTAATGAAGAGGGAACTGTGGTGGATCTTCGAACTTTCCACACTGCGGCAACATGGGCTCAACGTGGAGTTCAAGATTCCACCTAATATGCTGTGAAGATCTGCCAGGATATGGTTTGCATGTGTATCGGTAACAACAAATTGCTTTGTTAATAATACTTTCTCATGTTTTTGTTCTTACAGAAATGAAGCACATCACAATCAGAGGAATTCTTCAGGCGTCTAATTCTTGTGTATTTTTGTGCACATGAAGATCTGGTCACATGCAAAATAACTGTGAATCTTTAATCACATGATTTGGGGTGTTTTATACATTTATCTATTGCACTTTACTAGATGTACAATGATGAGATATAAAGTAACACTTGATATTGCACTGAATGTGTGCAGGCACTGTCACTCTATTATATATCTCTGTACTGTATAATCTTTGCACTAATTGCACTTTACTGTATTTTTGAATTCATTAATTGATTGATTGAGCCACATGGTTTGCTTGTGTATAAATTGTGTCACAGATCTATATTTGCTTGAGAAAGATCCTGGAGAGGATCGAAACATCGCTACTCTTCCACATTTTTTTGATGGCATTAATTCCCCTTTATTCACTTTATAGAGTGCTGCACTGGCTTTATTTTAAATATGTATATATGTAATGTCCCAGTACAGGACATAATCCTGTACAACACTTAGGCCATGTCAGGTTAAGTCCCTCAGTGACCTGGGGGCTCTCCTGCAGTGTCTCCCCTTCTGTTAGTATAGTCAGTATGCTAATCTATCGACAGTATAAAGGACCTTTGGAGGACTAATGTAATTGTCTAAAGGACCTTTGAGATGTCATATGTTATATTTATGTTACCCAGAGAGTCACCAGCTTAACACATGACCCGCAGTTTGACCTATGGGCTTTATAAGGGGGCGGCCATTACAATTCTTTCTCTCTTTCTACTGGGGTAGAATCAAGACCAGATGTCTCAGTGCTAGTGTCCAGCTACCTGAAAGGCCTCAAATCTACAGTCACTTCCAGTAAGTCAAGTCCATGTCTGCTGTTACTGCCTACAGTCTAGTCAAGCCTAAAGTCAATGATCTAAAGTCTGTTACACGTATAATTGGTCCCAGCAAGCTGTGAGGTCCTTCTGTGTTCCTGGCCACCTCTCTGGGATTCTGGTCGAGCTGTAGAGACTATAACAACTGTCTGACCTCAGTAAAGCATCTGTTCACCTCACCTGGTAGTGGACTCTCATTTCACTGCCTAGCTATTGGTATAGCGGAGATATCATTTGGGTGGTTCCTGATACCCAAAAACCACTCTGGCATCACAAACATTAGGGGTTAATAACACCTTGCCCCTGGTGTTAATACCATAATACCATCTGCCCCATCCACCTACACTGTTACACCCCGTAGTCCCGCCATTCCCCGTTTCCCCGTGGCTCACCACATACATATATATACTAGCTGAGTACCCGGCGTTGCCCGGTTTTTCCTTCCTAATCCTTGTTGGGGAGGAAAATAAAGAAAGGAGGAAGCTTTTGACTTCATATCCCGTCTTCATATATTGTTATGACATCCCAACCCCATATCCCGTCCTCTTATCCCGACCTCCTATCCCGACCTCTTATACCGACCTCCTATGCCGACCTCCTATCCCATCCTCCTATGCCGTCCTCCTATCTCGACCTCCTATCTTGACCTCCTATCCCCACCTCGGATCTCGACCTCCAAACCTGTCCTCCTATGCAGTCCTCCTATTCCGTCATCCTATCTCGTCCTCCTATCTCATGCTCCTATCCCAACTTCCTATCCCGTCCTCCTATCCCGTCCTCATATCCCGTCCTCCTATCCCATCCTCCTATCTCGACCTCCTATCCCGACTTCCTATCCTGACCCCCTATCCCGTCCTCCTTTCCCACACATACATACACACACACACATTGAGTTTTATATATATATATATATATATATATATATATATATATATATATAGATAGATTTGTGTGTGTGTATGTATGTATGTGTGTATGTGTGTGCGTTCCAGCATCACGTCCGAACGGCTAAAGATATTAACATGAAACTTGGCACACATGTTACTTAAATGTCAACAACAAACATAGGATAGGTGATTTAATCCTTACTCACCCTCATTTGCCAGGGGCGGGGTTTTTGTTTTAAGTCCCATACAAGTCTATGGGAAATATATGTTACTGCAAAACTGCCAAACAGCTGGAGATATTTGGATAATACTTGGTCACATGTTACTTATATGTCCACTTAAAATATAAGGTAGTTAATTTAACCCTTAACTACCCCCATTTGTGAGTGTCAGGTATTTTGTTTAAAGTCCCATGCAAATCAATGGGAAATGTCTGTTCCCACATAACTTCTGTACGGCTGGAGATATTTCAATAATACCTGGTTCACATATTACTTATATGTCGAATAAAAAAATATGTTAAATTAACCCTTACCTACACCCTTATATAAAAGATGGGTTTTTGTTTCAAGTTCCATGCAAGTATATGGGACTTCCAGTGCCTTACTCCACAAGCTCCGCTCTGCATCTCCTGGTGAATGTGTCAATCCGGTTCGCAAGCCACATCCCACATTTTAAGCCCCATTCCTTTTATTGTCTACTATTTTTGTCCATCGATCTGGCTTGCAAATCAGTCCCACAAAGCCACGTCCCCTTCTATTTTCAGCTTACAATATCTTCATCACAAATCAGTCCCACCTGAGGACAGGATATGAGTATGGAACATAAGAACGGGATATGAGGTCGGGATATGAGGACGGAATTTGAGGATGGGATATAAGGACGGTATATCAGGTCGGGATATGAAGACGAGATGCGAGGACGGGATATGAGGACGAGATATGAGGTCGGGATATAAGGATGTGATATGAGGTTGAGATAAGAGGACGGGAAATGAGGTCGAGATAGGAGGTCGGCATATGAGGACGGGATATGAGGATTGGATGTGAGGTTGAGATATGAGGACGGAATATGAGGACAGAATATGAGGTCGGAATATGAGGTCGGGATAGGAGGTCGGGACAGGAGGTCAAATGAGGTCGAGATAGGAGGTCGGGATATGAGGACGGGATATGAGGATGGGATATGAGGTTGAGATATGAGGATGGAATATGAGAACGGAATATGAGGTCGGGATAGGAGGTTGGGATATGAGGATGGGATATGAGGCCGGGATATGAGGATAGGATATGAGGACGGGAAATGAGGTCGAGATATGAGGTCGGGATATGAGGATGGGATATGATGATGGGATATGAGGACGGGATATGAGGATGGGATATGAGGTTGAGATAGGAGGATGGGATATGGGGTTGGGAAATGACAACAATATATGAGTACGGGATATGAAGTAAAAAGCTTCTTTGTTGATTTTCCTCCCCAACAAGGATTAGGAAGGAAAAACCAGGCAACGCCGGGTACTCATCTAGTATATATATATATATATATATATATATATATATATATATATATATATGAAACTTAATGTGTGTGTGTATGTTTCACCATAGCTTTTAAATGGCTGGAGATATTGGGGGACATTTATCATTGTTTGCTTTGGTAAGCGAGTTCTGTAGGTTTTTTTTTTTTGCTTTGTTTTTGCTTATGTGTGATATATTTATCATAGTATAGGGGGTTGATACATTTGGCTCACATAAGCAAAAACCAATAAAATCACTTTGGAATACCATTTTCTAAGCACACATAAGCAAAATGTAAAATGTATGTGTGTTTATTACATTTTTCTACCACTTTTTTTCCCCTAAATGTAATAACCCATTTTTTGATTTTTTTTTTCTTTTCATTTCAGATCCGTCTATCCTGTAGCTACTTCAGATTTGGTGGGCTATGATGATCAGCGTTTTTTTTTTCTAATATTAACAACATTTAGTAATGAGGGCTTGTAGGGGAGTGTTTTTTGGAATAAAAGTTCTTTTAAATGAGTTTTATTTTTTTAATTTACTTTACAGGCTTAGTATTGAAAGCCGTCTTATAGACGGAGTCCATTACTAAGACGGGGCTTAGCATTAGCCCCAAAAACAGCTAGTGCTAACCCCCAATTATTACCCCGGTATCACCCTGATAACGTGTGGCTGTTGCTGCTTGGTTGGTATCTGGCTGAGAATAAAAATACAGGGAACCCTATGCATTTTTCTTTTATTATTTAATTATTTATGGGGAAAAAACGCATAGGGTTTCCCATATTTTCATTCTTAGCCAAATACCAACCAAGCAGCAACATTGTGACTGGCCCTCCCCAGCCTAAATAACGACAGCCTGTTACCGCCTAGACCCAGGAGCGCCATATTAAATGTTCTCTGGGCCTGTTGGTAGCAGGCCCAGAGAACATCTTCCCGGCACCCCTGTAGCGGTGGGTACTGGGGTAATATTTAGGGGTTAGCACTAGCTGTTTTTGGTGCTAACTCTAAGCCCTGGCTTAGTAATGGATTCTGTCTATAAGAAAGCTTCCACTACTAAGCCTGTGAAGTAAATTTAAAAAAAAAAACATGTTTACAAAACTTTTATTCCAAAAAAACACTCCCTCACAAGCCCCCATTAACCATTTTATTAACATCAAACAAAACAAAAAAAAAACACTGGTCATCATCGTAGTCCACAGGATACACGGATCTGAAATGTGAAGGAAAAAAAAAACAACGAAAATAGGTTAGTACATTTATTTTAACCCACCCACACATTTCCTGCCCGCACCGCATGACTACAACTCCCAGCATGCCCTTACAGTAAGGTCATGATGGGAGTTGTAGTCATGCAGCAGGGTTGGGGGGAGATGTGCAAGTGGGTGACAAGTTTATCACCTGCCCCCACTGCATGACTACAACTCCCAGCATGCCCTTACAGTAAGGACATGCTGGGAGTTGTAGTCATGCAGCGTGGGCGGATGACGTGCTTGTCAGAAGCCCGCCCATCTAACATACTTCCCCCATGCCGCACAACTACAATTGCCAGCATTTCCTTACAGTAAGCACATGCTGGGAGTTGTAGTAGTGTTGCGTGGGCGGGAGATGTGCGGACGGGTGACAAGCTTGTCACCCTCCTGTACATCTCCTACCCACTCGTCCCACCGTGCCTGTGAAAATCAAAGTAAAAAAAAGTCTAACAAAAAGTCTCACGTGCAACTTTTTGTGCAACTTTTAAAAAATGCTGACATAGGCAAGTTTGTAAGCCAGGTCTGACCTTGCTCACACTTGCGACTTTTTGAAGGGGGTTTGCGACTTTTATTTGCTTACGTGCGACTTTCGCAATGATAAATCCTGGACCACTGCAAAGGGAAAACTGAAAATTGCTTAGGTAGGGCAGATTGGTATTTTTTTTGCTTACCCCCAAAAGTCGCACAAAAAATTGCTTAGGCGCTTAAATCCCTTCATAAATCTCCCTCGTTATGATTGGTACACTTGTTACACATGTTACTTATATGTCAACAAAAAATACAGTAGAGTTAAAGGGGTACTCCGATGGAAAACTATTTTTTTAAATTTTTAAATCATCTTGTCCCAGAAAGTTAAACAGATTTGTAAATTACTTCTATTTAAAAATCTTAAAAATCCTACAGGGGAAGTTCTTTCTTTTTGAATTTATTTTCTGTCTGACCACAGTGATTTCTGCTGACACCTCTGTCCATGTCAGGAACTGTCCAGAGCAGGATAGGTTTGCTAGGGTTTTTTTCTCCAGCTCTGGACAGTTCCTGAAATGGAAAGAGGTGTCAGCAGAGAGAACTGTGGTCAGACAGAAAATAACTTCCTGTTGACCATACATCCTGTGCAGCTGATAAGTAATGGAAGGGTTAAGATTTTTTTAGTAGAAGTGATTTATAAATCTGTTTAACTTTCGAGCACCAGTTGATTTAAAAAAAATAAAAAAAATTCCATCGGATTACCCCTTCAAAGGGGTACTCCGCTGCTAGACATCTTATCCCCTATCCTGTGCAGCTGATAAGTAATGGAAAGGTTAAGATTTTTTAGTAGAAGTAATTTACAAATCTGTTTAACTTTCGAGCACCAGTTGATTAAAAAAAAAAGAATTCCGCTGCTAGACATCTTATCCCCTATCCAAAGGATAGGGGATAAGATGTCTGATCACAGGGGTCCCGCTGCTGGGGCATGACGTCATGAGTGAAGTGACTGTGATGTCATAACCACTGCCGCAGGAACCTGCATTTGTTTAGAACATCGGGTGCTGTGGGAGATTGCGGAGGGCCCCAGCAGTGGGACCCCCATGATCAGACATCTTATCCACTATCCTTTAGCTAGGGGATAAGATGTCTGGCAGTGGAGTACCCCTTTGAAGGCTGACACACCCCTCCTATAGAGGTGGCGTGGAACGACTTCACGAGAGGTGGGGTCATGACGATCACGGCCTCCGGCTCCGAGCGTTCTGCGAGGGTGAAGTCCAAAGAATGGAACTTCCGGTACATCTCCTTATCGCATTACTATCTGGCTGCAGAAATTGCCTAGATCTTTTAAACATCCTGCTGACTGTCTGTCTGGCAGGTGCAGAGAGTAGTGCGGAGGGGGGGTGGGGGGTGGAATATGTGGATGAGCTATGAGGTTGGAATATGAGTTTGGGATATGACATTGGGAAATGAGGTCGGGATGTGAGGATGGGATATGGGGATGGGATATGGGGATGGGATATGAGGATGGGATATGGGGATGTGATATGAGGACGGGATAAGGAGACGAGATATATATCCGAGGACGGGATATGGGGATGGGATATGAGGATGTGATATGGGGATGGGATATGGGGATGGGATATGGGGATGGGATATGAGGATGGGATATGAGGATGGGATATGGGGATGGGATATGAGGATGGGATATGGGGATGGGATATGGGGATGGGATATGGGCATGGGATATGGGGATGGGATATGAGGATGGGATATGGGGATGGGATATGAGGATGGGATATGGGGATGGGATATGAGGATGGGATATGGGGATGGGATATGGGGATGGGATATGGGGATGGGATATGGGGATGGGATATGAGGATGGGATATGGGGATTGGATATGAGGACCAGATATGGAGACGAGATATGAGGTTGATATATGAGGACTGGATATGAGAACGGAATGTGAGGACAGGATATGGGGATGGGATATGAGGATGGGATATGGGGATGGGATATGGGGATGGGATATGGGGATGGGATATGAGGATGGGATATGGGGATTGGATATGAGGACCAGATATGGAGACGAGATATGAGGTTGATATATGAGGACTGGATATGAGAACGGAATGTGAGGACAGGATATGGGGATGGGATATGAGGATGGGATATGGGGATGGGATATGGGGATGGGATATGGGGATGGGATATGAGGATGGGATATGAGGATGGGATATGGGGATGGGATATGGGGAAGGGATATGGGGATGGGATATGGGGATGGGATATGGGGATGGGATATGAGGATGGGATATGGGGATTGGATATGAGGACCAGATATGGAGACGAGATATGAGGTTGATATATGAGGACTGGATATGAGAACGGAATGTGAGGACAGGATATGGGGATGGAATATGAGGATGGGATATGGGGATGGGATATGGGGATGGGATATGGGGATGGGATATGAGGATGGGATATGAGGATGGGATACGGGGATGGGATACGGGGATGGGATATGAGGATTAGTGTTGCTCACGAATATTCGCAATTCGAATATTATTCGCGAATATCGCATATTCGCGAATTCGCGAATTTCGTGAATATAGCGCTATATATTCGTAATTACGAATATTCGTTTTTTATTTTTTTTTCACAGTACACATCACAGTGATCATCCCTTTCTGCTTCCAGCTTGTGTGGTGTAAAGAAGGCTGTAAAACTACTGTGTGAGACTGGCGTGCGAAAATTCGCATATGCGAAAATGCGCATATGCTAATTTTCGCATATGCGAATTTTCGCGTGTGTTAAATTTGCATATGCTAATATTCACATATGTTAATTTTCGCATACGCGATGTTTCGCATACGCGATGTTTCACATATGCGAAAATAAAACGAGAATATAACGAATATGCGAATATTCGCGAATATATAACGAATATTCGTCCATATATTCGCGAATATTCGCGAATTCGAATATGGCCTATGCCGCTCAACACTAATGAGGATGGGATATGGGGATGGGATATGGGGATAGGATATGGGGATGGGATATGGGGATGGGATATGAGGAAGGGATATGGAGATTGGATATGAGGACCAGATATGGAGACGAGATATGAGGTTGAGATATGAGGACTGGATATGAGAACGGAATGTGAGGACAGGATATGGGGATGGGATATGAGGATGGGATATGGGGATGGGATATGGGGATGTAATATGAGGATGTAATATGAGGTCGGGATATGAGGACCGGATATGGGGATGGGTTATGAGGACAGGATATGGGGATGGGATATGAGGTCAGGATACAAGGGTGGGAGCATCATTGTTGCTCTTCCTCGCCCACATGCTTTAGGTAGGTAGATAGGGCAACACCGGGTAGCTAGTGTGTGTATATATGTGGTATGGGGTGTGATGCAGGGCAGATGGAATTACCCTAGGGGCAGATGGCATTAACCCCTTAAGGATGCAAGGTTTTTCCGTTTTTGCATTTTCATTTTTTGCTCATCACCTTCTAAAAAATCATAACACTTTCAATTTTGCACATAAAATTCCACTTCCAATTCTACTTTGCAGTGACATTAGTCATTTTACCCAAAAATCCACGGTGAAACGGAAAAAAAAAATTCATTGTGCGACAAAAGTGAAGAAAAAATGTCATTTTGTAACTTTTGGGGGCTTCCGTTTCTACGCAGTGCATTTTTCGGTACAAATAACACCTTATCTTTATTCTGTAGGTCCATACGGTTAAAATGATACCCTACTTATATAGGTTGGATATTGTCGTACTTCGGAAAAAAATCATAACTACATGCAGGAAAAATTCTCATCTTCTAACCCCTATAAAAAAATATTTTTTTCTGCGTACGGGCCGGTATGAGGACTCATTTTTTGCGCTGTGTTCTGAAGTTTTTATCGGTACCATTTTTGTATTGATCGGACTTTTTGATCGCTTTGTATTCATTTTTTCATGATATAAAAAAGTGACCAAAAATACACTATTTTGGACTTTGGAATTATTTTGCGCGCACGCCATTGACCGTGCGATTTAATTAACAATATATTTTTATAGTTTGGACATTTCCGCATGCGTAGATACCACATATGTTTATTTTTATTTACATAGTATTTTTTTTTATGGGAAAAGGGGGGGTGATTCAAACTTTTATTAGGGAAGGGGTTAAATGACCTTTGTTAACTTTTTTTTTCCACTTTTTCTTTGCAGTGTTATAGCTCCCATAGGGGGCTATAGCACTGCACACATTGATCTCCTATGCTGATCCCTGCAAAACCATAGCTTTGCATGGATCAGTGAGATAGGGGCTCGATTGGTCAAGCCTGTAGCTCAGGCTTGGAGCAATCAATCGCCGATCGGACGCCGCGGAGACAGGTAAGGAGACCTTCGCCTGCGTCCCAGCTGATCGGAACATCGCGATTTTATCGCAATGTCCCGATCAACCCGACTGAGCTACGGGATGCGTTTACTTTCGCTTTCAGACGCAGCGGTCAACTTTGATCGCCGCGTCTGAAGGGTTAACAGCGTGCAGCACAACGATCAATGCCGCGCGCTGTTAGCCCAATGTCCCGGCTATGATTAGCAGCCGGGACGACCCGTAGTGATGCAGGGTCACGGCGTTTTAAACACCGGGACCGGGCGTAGGGCATACAGGTATGCCCTACGTCCTTAAGAGGTTAACCTCTTGTATTGATGATGCCAGGGCGTGGTTTATCCTCAATACCACCTGAAGGTAAACCTCTGGATCCTGGGCTAGGCACAGGTGCAATAATAACTCCGACACCAAGTTACAGACATCGGTAGCTATACTGAGTGACAGATGGTACAGTCTATACAATGTAGCCAGGGGGTCGGCGTGTTGGAGGGGTTAAATCGTGATTATGAGTTAACACAACTATTTTGAGTTTGTACAGTTAGCGATTACTACTATGATATACTTACACTTTGCAGAGACCCACCTGAGATCCGTAACGATGGGATGCTACGGAATTAAAAGACACAAGTACCTGCTTTCTTTTTCTTTGTTGAGAATTGATTTCTTTTGTTTAGGGTTGCCTAGTTATTGATGTGACGTAGTTTTGATGAGATGGATGTTGCATAAATTATACACGTTAACCTGTTCTCATTATGCGGTTGAGAAAGGCTGGTATAGCCGTAACGCGTTACGCGTTACGGCTATACCAGCCTTTTTCAACCGCATAATGAGAACAGGTTAATATGTGTAATTTATGCAACATCCGTCTCATCAAAACTATGCCTAAGTGTACCTGCTAAGAAGCTGTAATAAAAGCAATCCCCATCTTTCTAATAGGAAAAAATGACCTTAGAAGAATCATTTTATATTTTACAGCTACAAAAAACTATGTGGGAACATGGGCAAAGGGTGTCCACAGCAGGTTCACAGCAGATCCACATGTAATCTACATGTAAAACATGTTTGCAGTGGATTTGCTTTAGCTAAGTCTATGGCAAAATAATGCACCACAATGAATTTCTCCTAATACCTTGGATCCCTGCCTATTTTTTGCTGTTGTTTTTGTTTTATTGTAGAGATAGATTAATAGATAAGCAAGAGAATACAGCAGCACACAACTAGCACAAGGATATATGTAAAATATTAAGTGCTATATTGCTATAGTGAAAAATGTAGGTACTTGGCTTACCATTTGGCCAAATAGCGTGTACCATCCCACCACAATAAGGTGACCTCATTGGGATGGGCCCTACACTATGAACAGCCTCTGAGCATTCAGTAACCAGGCTTGTAAGATCTGGAACATCCAGCACCATATAAAATGGGGGAGGTAGCTGTGATGTCCCAGTACAGGAGATTGTCCTGTACTAAATTTAGGCCCTGTCAGGTGAAGTCCCTCAGTGACCTTGGAGCTCGCCTGCAAGGTCTCCCCCTGTTGGTTTTATAAAGGTGTGTGTGTGTCTTTAATGCCTAGACAGTATCCTTATGTATAGGTAGTATAGAGGACATGTGGGAGGTCTCAAGGACCTGTGTAAGTCTGTCACATGTTATGTTATGCAGTCACATGATTTGTTGTCACATGTTCTCCCAGAGAGCACCAGCTTAACCTATGACCCACAACTTGACCACTAGGCTGGACTAAAGGGGCAGCCATTACAATTCTCTTAGCTCTTACCACCAGCTACCTTACTTAGTACAGCAACCACCAGAGATCTCAGTGCAAGAGATCAGCATCTGGAAGACCCCAAAAGTTACAGTCATTTCAGTAAGTCTCAAGTCTATGTCTGCTGTCACTGAAACTAGTCAAGTCCTGCATATAGTCAAGTCAAGTCCAATCTCGAGTCAAGTTAATTACAAGTATATTGGTCCAGCAAGCTGCGAGGTCCTGCGGGGTCCTGGACACCTCTCTGGGAAATCTGGCCTTAGCTGTGAAGATAATTCCATCTGTCTTTTACTCAGTAAACCCTCCGTTTGACCATTACTGGTTGTGGACTCTCATTTCACTACTAGCAACTGGGATAGTGGAGGAACCGGCGAATGGTGTTCTGGAACCCTAAAACCACACTGGCGTCACACACATTAGGGGTTAACAACATCTTGCCCCTGGGGTTAATACCATCTGATCCCACCACTCACACCGTTACACCCGTGGTCCTGCCATACACCTGTGGGTCACCACATCACTATGGGGGATATGTACTATACAAAAAAATGTATAAGTTGGCAAGCACATACTGATACACAGCTACTGCATGGACCTGGCATACAGGTGCACGCTGCTAGGCTAAATATACACAAGCAGGACAATACAGCTGCACACTGTTAGCACAAAGATATAAATGAAATATATAACCCAGGTTGTGCTGCTCTTCTGTGAAGTGTAGATAGATAGATGGGAGTATGTGACTTGAGGCTTTATCTCAAGTCCAATTTACCTCAGGGGTGGACCGAGGTAAAAATGTAGGATCCCCACACCACTTACTTCTTATGTGTGACCAGGAGGCAATCGTTATCCAGTCTCTTGTGCAATGGGGCCCCAGAATCTTTTTCCCAATGCAACTACTTTGTCTATCCTGTCAACAGGATCTGGGTATGCAAAAGTTTGCTTCTAAGAGATGCAGCTTAATATCTAGCTTTCTCAGACCTGAGTTCAACTAGCTGGCTGTAGTTCTGGGTTCTTATAACCTCAGCCCACTTGTTTATTGAATGTTCTTTCCCTTTTGCCTATGCTCTCCTATAGGAGGCAGTGTACTACTCTTTAGCCACAAGATGGCAGTGTTACTTAACATTAGTATTCCTCTGCAACACATTGGCCCTGATTTAGGGTGGGTTCACACTACCGGCCGGAGTGAAACGCTCATTTTTGCGCCGTATGCGCTTTTACGACCGGACCTCAAACCGTGGTTGACCACAGTTTTAGGTCTGGGGGAAAAGCGCATATGGCGCAAAAATGAGCAGGCCGGACCGAACGTTTCACTCCGGCCGGCTCATTGAAATGAATGACATACGGGAGCGCATACGAAGGCATACGGGAGCGCGAGGTTTTAGCTCCCCCCTGCCGTATGCGCTCCCGTATGGGAGAAAACGTAGTGTGAACCCAGCCTTACTAAGAGTGGAGTTTTCTTTGTTGTTTTTTCCTCCCAACAGATATTTTTCCATGGTATTTACTAATGTTTCCCTACATTTTGCACTTTTCCCCACGTTTTTTATACATTTTTTTTACACATGCTCTAAGTTTTCCACAGCTCAAATCCACCACATTTTCTGTGTGCAAACCTTAGTAAATATGTTTGGATTTTTGGAAAATGTCAGGGCCACACTCCCTTTTTGGTGACCACTCTCCATTTTCCCAATGGTCACGCCCCTTTTTTTGGTTTTCTCAGTAAAATGGAGAGTTGGTCCGTTTTTTTAAAATTCTGGCTCTGACAAAATTTCTGGCGCAATGTCCTGTTTACAATAGTAAATCAGGGCCAATGTATTTTGTGTGGGTATTACTGGTGTAATCTTTTCATATTCTGCCAGTGTAAATGCAACAGGGAGAAAACAATAGGAAATACAGTTAAAGGGGTTAGCCAGGAAAAAACTTTTCTATATATATCAACTGGCTCCAGAAAGTTAAACAGATTTGTAAATTACTTCTACTAAAAAATCTTAATCCTTTCAGTACTTATGAGCTTCTGAAGTTAAGGTTGTTCTTTTCTGTCTAAGTGCTCCAGGGGCGTACCTAGAGCATTTGGCACCCAGGGCGGACCCTTTGTTTGGCACCCCCCCCCCCACACACACACGCACCCCCCCCCCCTTAATTACACCCCCTCCCTCCCCCCGGGGGCGGACTGACAACACTCGGGAGCCCCCGGACCAAAAAAAAGGCAAGGGCCCCTGCTAGGCTCTGCAGCTCGTCAATCTTCTGCCATGCTCCTGTTCCACCCAAATCCCACACACAATAAACTAAAATTTATATATGTAAGAAACACTTTAACGTAGGTAAATTTCCATGACCAATAATACTGGTATACAAGGAGTAAATATATACCACCACACAATAACTGGATAATACCGCCACACTGTACTGAATAAAACCACTATATACAGACCACTATACTATAAAGAATCTGTATACAATATAAGTGATTATATACAGGACCATATGGCGGTAGATATCAGCTGTACACAGGATGTGTATACCATATAAGTGATTACAGTTACATTTTGGGACTCACAATTACGTCTTTTCTGATCAGCGGCGTCCTCTTTCCTTTTCTTCTCCGTCCGGATAAGACCGCCATGTGGATCTCTTAACATCTGCAGGAAAAACATGTCAGACTCTGCATATATTCAGTGCCCTCCTCTACACAATCTTTCTATAGACCCACAAACTGTAATAATGCCCTCCTTGGTGTCCTGCACAATAAAAGGGCAGGTAGGTAGGTAGCCTGGTAACCCCCTCTTTCCCATAGGTATATGCAGAGTTACACCCCCCCTCTTTCCCATAGGTATATGCAGAGTTACACACCCCCTCTCTTTCCCATAGGTATATGCAGAGCTACGCTACACCCCCCCCTCTTTCCCATAGGTATATGCAGAGTTACACCCCCCCCCTTTCCCATAGGTCTATGCAGAGCTAAACCCCCCACCCCCTCTTACCCATATGTATATGCAGAGCTACACCCCCCCTCTTTCCCATAGGTATATGCAGAGCTACACCCCCCTCTTTCCCATAGGTATATCGGTTCATACCGAATACCAAATTTTTTGGGCTGCACGATATGAATTTTCCCCCATACTGCAATACCGGTTGGGCCCCTCCCCCATCGGGAATGTATTATCAGCCTAGCACAGCGCTGTCCCCACATCGGGGAACTAATCCTATGTTACCCGCCAGCACTGTTCTGCTCCCCCCAATTAATGATCAGTCCAGCTGGGTACTACTCACATATGTCAAGCACTGCCCTCCTCCTCTTTGTTGGGGGTCACCGGGCGCTGGAACTCTATACTGTACGCCAGTGGTCTCCAACCTGCAGACCTCCAGATGCTGCAAAACTACAACTCCCAGCATCCCCAGCTGGCGATGGAACTCTGTACGCTAGTGGACAACGGCTGTCCGGGCATGCTGGGAGTTGTAGTTTTGCAACAGCTGGAGGTCCGCAGGTTTGAGACCACTGCTGTACGCTGTATCCCTATGCCCGGGCTGCAAAAGATACAGAAAATAAACTTATCTCACCCACGTCGGCCGCACGCTGGGGACGGGAACGCCGGACAGCCGTCAGCCTATCACTGGCCAGAGCGATGCCCCACCCTGGCCAGTGATAGGCTGAGCCCACTGTCATGTATGAAGCCGGCTTCTTACATGACAGTGGGCTCAGCCTATCACTGGCAGGGGCATCGCTCTTGCCGGTGATAGGCTGACGGCTGTCCGGCGTTCCCGTCCCCAGCGTGCGGCCGACATGGGTGAGTTAAAAGTTTATTTTCTGTATCTTTTGCAGCCCGGGCATAGGGATACCGCGTACAGCAGTGGTCTCAAACCTGCGGACCTCCAGCTGTTGCAAAACTACAACTCCCAGCCAACGGCTGTCCGGGCATGCTGGGAGTTGTAGTTTTGCAACAACTGGAGGTCCGCAGGTTGGAGACCACTGGCGTACAGTGAGTTCCATTGCCGGCAGCCCCCAACAAAGAGAAGGAGGGCAGTGCTTGACATATGTGAGTAGTGCCCCGCTGGTCTGATCATTAATTGGGGGGAGCAGAACAGTGCTGGCGGGTCACATGATTTTGGGGGGGGGGGAGCCCAACACCGCGCGTGGGTCACATGATAGGGGCGGGGTTGGGGGGGGGGGTCAGAACATCGCTGGCGGGTCACATGATTTGGGGGGGGGGGAATACCGTTATATACCGTGGAACCGCCGTTAGTTAAAAAAAATACAGTGATACACATATATGGTCATACCGCCCAGCCCTAGGTATATGCAGAGCACCCCCCCTTCCCTATAGGTATATGCAGAGCACACCCCCCTCCCTCTTCCCTATAGGTAAATGCAGAGCACCCCCTCCCTCTCCTCTATAGGTAAGTGGAGAGCACCCCCCCTTCCCTATAGGTAAATGCAGAGCACCCACCCCTTCCCTATAGGTAAATGCAGAGCACCCCCCCTCTCCCCTATAGGTAAATGCAGAGCACCCCCCCTCTCCCCCTTCCATATAGGTAAATGCAGAGCACCCCCCCCCCTCTCCCCCCCTTCCCTATAGGTAAATGCAGAGCACCCCCTCTCTCCCCTATAGGTAAATGCAGAGCACCCCCCCCTCTCCCCCTTCCCTATAGGTAAATGCAGAGCACCCCCCTCTCCCCCCTTGCCTATAGGTAAATGCAGAGCACCCCCCCCTCTCCCCCATTCCCTATAGGTAAATGCAGAGAACCCCCCCTCTCCCCCCCTTCCCTGTAGGTAAATGCAGAGCACCCCCCTCCCCCCTTCCCTATAGGTAAATGCAGAACACCCCCCCTCTCCCCTATAGGTAAATGCAGAGCACCCCCCTCTCCCCCCTTCCCTATAGGTAAATGCAGAGCACCCCCCCTTCCCTATAGGTAAATGCAGAGCACCCCCCTCTCCCCCCCCTTCCCTATAGGTAAATGCAAAGCACCCCCCCTCTCCCCTATAGTTAAATTCAGAGCACCCCCCCTCCCTCTCCCCCCCTTCCCTATAGGTAAATGCAGAGCACCCCCCTCTCCCCCCTTCCCTATAGGTAAATGCAGAGCAAAAAAAAAAAAGGATGCTCACCTGATTTCCCTCGCAGCGATCTCCTCAGCAGCAGGGGCCTGCGTCTTCTCCCCTCCATCGTACAGGCGCCGGATGAGTGACGTCACCGGCGCCTGTACTGCGTGCTGCGTGGGGGCGGAGGTCACGTCTCCTCTGTGTAGCTGCAGATGCGGCTCACACAGAGGGGACACCTTCTCCTGTATGTGCGTGTATCGCGCATACAGGAGAAGGCATCGCTGTCTGCTGGGGATCTGGGATGAGTGTCCCGGACCTCAGCAGCGGCGGCGGCGGGTCAGTCCGTCCCTGGCACCCCCTTGAGAGTGGTACCCGGGGCGGGCCGCACCCCCCGCCCCCCCCCCCCCCTTGGTACGCCACTGAAGTGCTCTCTGATGACACGTGTCTTGGGAACCGCCCAGTTTAGAAGTGGTTTGCTATGGGGATTTGCTTCTAAACTGGCCGGTTCCTGAGACATGTGTCATCAGAGAGCACTTAGACAGAAAAGAACAACCTTAAATGGGCACTGTCATGAAATCCAAAAATTGATATGTTGTAGTACTTAAGTACTACAACATATCTCTAATAAACAGTTTAAAATCACTTTTAAATTCGGCCACTAGGGGTCACCCTCCTAGTGGCCGAATGCATTGGGCAGTGACGTCACTAATGAATTTCGACTTGTTGAAGCCTTGGAAAGAGTCGGAATTCATTCACTGCGGTGCTCGCTCCCGCCTGTCAATCATACAGGTGGGAACGAGCGCTTTGAATGAAGAGAACACGTGCAGGCTCCCTGGCAGGCCCCGGCGACAGGTAAGATTATCTATGTTGTGTCTGTTACAGAATGTTTTTGCGGGGGGGGGGGGGGGGAGGGGGGGTTGTGGGTTGTGCGGCGCAGCGGGGCCAGGGGGGTTGCGGGATGCGCGGCTGGAGCGGGATGGGCCATCACGGAGTCCCTCCAGTTGTTTCCCCACTACAACTCCCAGCATGCCCACACAGCCAATAGATGTCAGGGCAAGCTGGGAGTTGTAGTGGGGAAACAGCTGGAGGGACACTGAGTAGGTGAACTAAGGGGGGGGGGGGAGGGAGTTGAGCAGCGCGACGGGGCCGGGGGGGGGGGGTTTGCGGGCTGCGCGGCGGGGAGCGGGATGTGCGGCCATCACGGTGTGCCTCCAGTTCTTTCCCCACTACAACTCCCAGCATGCCCTGACAGCCAGTAGATGTCAGGGCATGCTGTGAGTTTTAGTGGTGAAACAGCTGGAGAACTAAGGGCGGAAGTTGGCCCCCAGCAGACATCAGTGACGTGGTGCCTGCTGGGGAAGTCTGCCTGGTAGTGAGCACACTACCAGGCAAACTAAATGCCATTTTTAAAATAGTAAAAAAAAATAAAATAAAGGCAGGGAGGGTGTTAGGGATAGAAGGGCAATGGGCAGGGACAGAAAAAAAAACATGATGGTGGGAGCTACCCTTTAACTTCAGAAGCTCATAAGTACTGAAAGGATTAAGATTTTTTAATAGAAGTAATTTACAAATCTGTTTAACTTTCTGGAGCCGGTTGATATATATAAAAAAAGTTTTTTTCTTGGATAACCCCTTTAACAACCCAACCCCATACCTGTTGTGAGACATCACAAGTACATGTCATCATAGAGAATCTAAATTTTTTTAAATATTTTGTTACAAGAGATACTGTATTTTTTATTTTGTTTATATCCCAAGTTATAGAGATTGTCTGCTTTTAAATCTGTTTTTGCAAGAAGAGTCCCCTGAGAATAATGTGATCACTGGGTGTCCTACGGGTGGGATCACTAGTGATCAGCTAGGAGGTATTTCTGTACTTTCAGGAACACTTTATGTCACAGAAAGTTTTGACTGGTGGGGGCGCGTGCCGTATTTTGCTTCGTATTTGCTGCTGTGTATTTTCCTACCCATTGAAGTCAATGGGTAGCAAAATCAGCTGCGTATTGTGCTACCTATTAACTTCAATGGATAGGAAAATACACAGCAGCAAATACACTGCAAAACACAGCCTGTGTGACCATACTACAATGAGGTATTTTGAAATATGTTTTCCAAACCAGGTGGCCTAAATACTTATTGTAGATAGCAGCACCATATTGTTACATACAGTAATAGACTCAGGTTATGTCTGGAATCCTTCTCATTACGGTGTGGATGCTGGATTCACATAAAAGTGAGAAGTATTGTGACACATATGTGTGGAATGTTTCCCGGCTGAGCTTGTCCTACGTGCAGGGTGTTTATCTGCCGGAGTAATGTACTGTGAATGGAAATGTCTTATTACCCACCGTGTTCAGATAGGTAGCCAACACAGAAAAGTAACAGTGCTAGATTTTATTTGGTTAAGTGGTTACATATTTAGTACGGTCGAAAAAAGACATATGTCCATCAAGTTCAACCAGGGAATTAAGGGGAAGGGATGGGATTTTATATTTCTTCATAAGGATTAATGTTATTTTGTTCCAGGAATGTATCTAATCCTGTTTTAAAGCTGTTAATTGTTCCTGCTGTGACCAGTTCCTGAGGTAGACCATTCCATAAATTCACAGTCCTCACGGTAAAGAAGGCGTGTCGCCCCTTTAGACTAAACTTTTTCTTCTCCAGACGGAGGGAGTGCCCCCTCGTCCTTTGGGGGGGGGTTTAACCTGGAACAGTTTTTCTCCATATTTTTTGTATGGGCCATTAATATACTTATATACATTTATCATATCCCCCCTTAAACGTCTCTTCTCAAGACTAAACAATTGTAACTCCTTTAATCGCTCCTCATAGCTAATATGATCCATGCCCCATATTAGTTTAGTCGCGCGTCTCTGCACCCTTTCCAACTCCGCAGTGTCCCTTTTATGGACAGGTGCCCAAAACTGAACAACATATTCCAGGTGAGGCCGTACCAATGCTTTATAAAGGGGGAGTATTATGTCCCGGTCCCTCGAGTCCATGCCTCTTTTTATACATGATAATATCCTGCTGGCTTTGGAAGCAGCAGCCTGACATTGCATGCTATTCTGTAGTCTGTGATCTACAAGTACACCCAGATCCTTCTCTACCAGTGACTCTGCCAGTTTAATCCCCCCTAAGACATACGACGCATGCAGGTTATTAGTACCCAGATGCATAACTTTACATTTATCCACATTGAACCTCAATTGCCAAGTGGATGCCCAGGCACTTAGTCTATCCAAGTCATCTTGTAACTTATGCACATCCTCTATAGACTGTACCGTGCTACAAAGCTTGGTGTCATCTGCAAAGATAGAAACAGAGCTGGTAATACCATCCTCTATATCATTGATAAATAAATTAAACAGCAGCGGGCCCAGTACTGAACCTTGGGGTACACCACTAATTACCGGGGACCAATCAGAGTACGAATCATTGACCACCACTCTCTGGGAACGATCCATGAGCCAGTGTTCAATCCAGCTACAAACTAAAGTTTCCAAACCCAAGGACCTTAACTTACCTGTCAGACGTCTGTGAGGGACAGTATCAAACGCTTTGGCAAAATCCAGAAACACTATATCCACAGCCATTCCTCTGTCAAGGCTTCTACTCACCTCTTCATAAAAGCAAATTAGATTGGTTTGACAACTTCTATCCTTAGTAAACCCATGCTGGCTATCACTTATAATACTATTATCCCCTATGTATTCCTGTATGTAATCCCTTATAAGTCCTTCAAACAATTTACCCACAATGCACGTTAAACTTACCGGTCTATAGTTTCCTGGGGAAGACCTAGAGCCCTTTTTGAAGATTGGCACCACATTCGCCTTGCGCCAGTCCCTTGGCACAATACCAGACACCAGAGAATCTCTAAATTTCATGAACAGGGGTACAGATATTACTGAACTTACCTCTCTAAGAACTCTTGGGTGCAATCCATCCGGCCCTGGGGATTTGCTTACATTTATATCACTTAACTTACCTTGTACCATCTCTACATTTAGCCAGTTCAGTACATTACATGATGTGTTACCAGCACTGACCTGGCCAATGTCAGCTCCTTTTTCCATAGTATATACAGAACTAAAGAACCCATTCAGTAGCTCCGCCTTCTCTTGATCGCCTGTGACAACCTCCCCATTATCATTATTAAGGGGTCCTACATGCTCTGTCCTTGTTTTTTTTGCATTTATATATCTAAAAAAAATATTTAGGATTAGTTTTGCTTTCTTTGGCCACCTGTCTCTCGTTTAGAATTTTTGCTGTTTTTATAACATTTTTACAGATTTTATTAAGCTCCTTGTACTGTTTAAATGTTATAGCTGACCCATCAGATTTGTATTTTTTGAAGGCTATTTTTTTGTTGTTTATTGCTCTTTTAACATCATGTGTCAGCCATGTAGGATTTAGTTTTAATCGTTTATATTTGTTCCCCTTTGGTATATATTTAGCTGTATAGTTATTTAGAGTTGATTTAAAGATGTCCCATTTACCTTCTGTATCAGTATTTGACAACACCTCCCCCCAGTCTATGTCCTGTAGTGCAGATCTCAGCCCAGGGAAATTTGCCTTTTTAAAGTTATATGTTTTTGCCTTCCCCGCCTGTCTTTGTTTTCTACATTTTAAGTCAAAAGTAACTATATTGTGGTCGCTATTACCAAGGTTTTCCCGCACAGTTACATTACCAACCAGCTCTGCGTTGTTGGAAATGATCAGATCCAACAAGGCATCACTTCTTGTTGGGTCCTCCACAAACTGGCCCATAAAATTATGCTGCAATAAATTTAGGAATTGTCGCCCCTTTGTAGTTTTAGCCAACCCCGGACCCCAATCTATATCTGAATAGTTAAAATCTCCCATTATTACCACTGTACCTGCCCGGGCGGCCCTCTCTATTTGTTTATACAGCCGGCCTTCTATCTCTTCAGTGATATTAGGGGGTCTGTAGATTACACCAAATATTATTTTTTCAGTATTTCCCTCCTTTTGTAATTCTACCCACAGTGATTCCACATCCTCAGAATCATCACACACTATGGCATCGTTCACATTGACTTTCATACCACTTCTTACATACAGACAGACTCCACCACCTTTTCTGTTCATTCTATCCTTGCGAAACAATGTAAACCCCTTCAGATTAACAGCCCAGTCATGCGAGGAGTCCAGCCATGTCTCAGTGACCCCAACTATATCAATATGTTCCTCCAGTATCAAGGCCTCCAGCTCCCCCATTTTATTTGATAGGCTTCTGGCATTTGTGAACATACACTTTACATTTCCATCCTTTATGTTATTGGGGTTAATGGGATTCAAGGGTGTAAGTTTTATTTTCCTATGAAGCCTATTCCTATTAACTATTCTAACCCTTCCCTCCGCTCCACCCCCAGGTACATTTATAATTCCCACCTCTCTATCTACACTATCTTCCTCCTCTTTGCTGTAGGTTCCCTCCCCCCAAGTCCCTAGTTTAAACACTCCTCCACCCTTCTAGCCATCTTCTCCCCAAGCAAAGCTGCACCCTCCCCATTGAGGTGCAGCCGTCCCTACGGTAGAGCCGGTAACCGACAGCGAAGTCAGCCCAGTTCTCCATGAACCCAAACCCCTCCTTCCTACACCAGCTTCTGAGCCACTTGTTTACCTCCCTGATCTCCTGCTGCCTCTCTGGTGTGGCTCGTGGTACTGGTAGTATTTCAGAAAATACTACCTTGGAGGTCCTTGCCTTAAGCTTGCGGCCTAAGTCCCTGAAATCATTTTTAAGGACACTCCACCTACCTCTTACTTTGTCATTGGTGCCAATATGTACCATGACTGCTGGGTCCTCTCCAGCCCCGCCCAGCAACCTGTCAACCCGATCCGCAATGTGCCGAACTCGTGCGCCAGGCAGACAACACACTGTTCGGCGATCCCGGTCTTTGTGACAGATAGTTAGTTATATTAAGCAAAAATTTTCACTCGTGAATATTAAAAATATAAAAGAAAAGTACAAATACAGCACCGAATTGCATAGTAATAACAGAATATTGAGAACATTGCAATGTTACAGGAACATGTATACACAATATTTTTGGTGATTTTCACATAGAGGTACAACATCTTGTTACACAGTTAAATTGGCAGTTCTAGTGTGGTTTGGACTTAAAAGGTTACTCCAACAAAAAGGTATTTTTTTATTTGTCCAGGAAGTCTTTGTTCTGCGTCCCTTATTTGACTGTATTTTTCCCTGAATAGTCAGATGTCAGATGGGTGGGAACTTTATTGTAAAAAAAAAGGGTGTCAATTCTAGACTGAGGGGTATAATTAGGAACCTCGCCCCACCTAAACATCATAATGTTTAATTCCAACATAATAGGGGGGATTTCTCAAAACCTGCGTAGAGGAAAAGTTGTCCAGTTGCCCATAGCAACCAATCAGATTGCTTCTTTCATTTTTCAGAGGCCTTTTAAAAACAAAAGGGGAAATCTGATTGGTTGCTATGGGCAACTGGTCAACTGTTCCTTAGCACAGGTTTTAATACATATATACCTATATGTTTATAATATATATCATGTGTACTGTAAAAGAATATATACAGTATATATATATATATATATATATATATATATATATATATATATATATTACAAAAATTGCAATGGAAAATGAACACATTGGTAAAAAAATATATAGTGCATAAATAGAAAACAACCCCTAATCTAAAAATGAAATCCTAGCAAATGTACTAAAGTTCCCACATACAATGAGAGAGGGAGTAAAAAAAAAGAAAAATATAGGGAAGAATTAGTAAATATCATGGAAAAATACCTGTTGGGGAAAAAACACACAAAAAAACCCAACACTCCACTCTTAGTACGGGTAGGGTCACAGTTAACGAATCTGCTGATGACCCTATAGTGAGCCTCCTGCTGTGCCTGTCTGCTCATGGCGACAATCCGCCGCTACGAGCAGACACATATGGACCTGCGAGGCAACACGCGCACGCACAGTGTACTCCCAGTCATCACTGCCACTCCCCCTTCTCCCTCAGCTAGGCCCAGAGTGGCCACGATGACTGTGAGTACATTGTGCGTGTGCGTGGCGACTCGCAGGTCCATGTGTGTCTGCTCGTAGCGGCGCAGACAGGCACAGCACAGCAGGAGGCTCACTATAGGATCAGGCACAGCAGGAGGCTCACTATAGGATCAGGTCATCGGCAGATCCGCAACGTAAAATACGCTGCGGATCTGTTACGTGTGACCCTACCCTAAATCAGGGCCATAGTGTTTTATCTTTAGTACACGTAAATGGTTACTGGTAGTTTCCAGTTTTCATTGTATTCATGCATTTTCAGAAGGTATAACAAAGGACCAACACAATACAGAGTTCTTAGAACAAATGTTTCAGAATTATTATTTAAGGGTTATTCATAATTAGAAAATCATTATTACTACATAGTGGAAACAGCGCAACTCTTGTCCTCAGGTTGTGTGTGGTATTGCAGCTCAGTTCCATAGAGGTGAATAGAGCCAAGTTGTAATACCACTCATAACCTGAGGACAGGTGTGGTGCTGTTTTTGGAAAAAAGCCGCTCTATTTTTCTAATCCTGGATAAGCCCTTATATAAGAACACGCTGGCGACAATTGTTGTACAGCAGTCCCACTTTCCATACAGTAGGAGGCTCTGAGCGTTCTTTGGTAACTTGGTACATTATCACAGTGATAAGTTTGGAGCACATAAAGAACATTAAACCTGAATGCGAATATCTCCCTGGGTGTACACATTAATTCTCACTCAATCTTCTCGGCCCCCGAGGTTCTCATGTGTTTTCACGGATTAATTAATAGTCCCATTTGGCAGAAAAAAATATCCATATTTCATTAAGAAAAATTATAGCCAGATGGAAGGCAGAGAATAATTCAAGTGGTAATATTTTCGCTGTACCTGACTGATATTGGCAATAAACGAATTAAACTTCTCTGACTCTTCACAGCACAGTAAGCGCCATCATTTCCTGATGCATGAATAAATCACAGCAGTTCATTTTATGGCTCCTCGTTTTAAAATTTGTGAATAGGTAATGAGAGATAGTACAGCTACGTCTTTAGGATAAAAAAAGAGGCACGGCTCGGTAATCTAAGTTATTCATCATACAACTCCAAGCATGGTAAAGACATAGATGTCATTACTATATGAAATGTCAAAAAATCATCTCTGTTTAAAGCCTAAACATTTAGCTGCAACTACTTGTCTCAATTTTCCTTAAAGGGTAGCTCCCACCATCCTATATATTTTTTTTTTGTCCCTGCCTATTGCCAATCTATCCCTAACCCCCTCCCTGCTTTTAATTTTTCTTTTTATTATATTAAAAATAACTTTTTGTCTGCCTGGTAGTGTGCTCACTACCAGGCAGACTTCCCCAGCAGGCACCACGTCACTGATGCCTGCTGGGGACAACACTTCCACCCTTAGTTTATCTACACAGGGTGCCTCCAGCTGTTTCACTACTACAACTCCCAGCTTGCCCTGACATCTATTGGCTGTCAGGGCATGCTGGTAGTTGTAGTAGTGAAACAGCTGGAGGCACCCTGTGTAGATAAACTATAAGTTAGTGCCATGCGGCGCCACGGCGCTAGCCCGTTCCCTCCGACAAACCCCCATACCCCTTTCCCTCCATCACCCCGTTCCCTCCATCACCCCCCCCCCCCCACATACCCCGTTCCCTCCGTTCTGATACCTGCAGAGTCCGGCAGCGGGCGTGCAGGGACAGCGGCGGTGGCGACGACATGGGCGGGAGGAGTGGCCTCCCAGCCAGTGGCTGGGGAGCCAATGCGCTCGCTCCCGCCTGTCTGATTGACAGGCAGGGAGCGATAGCAGCCTAAATGAAAAAGGACTGATTGCCAGGCCAAAATCAGTCCTTTTTCTGGCGTGACGTCACGCCAGGCTGCAGCCAGCCACTAGGAGGGTGACCCCTAGTGGCCGGTTTTTAAAAATAAATTTCACCCTGATAATACATAAGTACTACAACATATCAAAAAATAAAGTTGGTGACAGTGCCCATTTAAACATCAGACATCTTTTATCTCCTGAAAGGGTAAAAACATCAGGAGCTCAAATTCAAAATGCAGATTCTTCTTCCCCCCTATCATCTGTCAGTCGAGAGGCCTCCATACACACTAGAAAGCCAACCACTTCTGTTCAACTTGGTGGGTTTGGCTGAATACTGTCTAATGTTTATGCTGGCCTTAACCTACAAAAGGGGTACTCCGGGGAACTGAATTAATCAGACACACACATATCCACAAGACAGAAGCTAAGTGTCTGATCATCGTAGGTCCAATCGCAGGGAACTCCACGATCTCCTGTATGAGGACCTGGTTACTTAACCATCCTTGGCCCGCTCCAGCCACCACCTTCCTGGCCCAGCGCAAGTCATGGCTTACTCAGCCAATGACTGACCGCAGTGATGTCCTGTCTCAGACAATGATTGGCTGAGTGGGCCATCATGTGCGCTCTTCCAGTAAGGTGGGAAACAGGACACACTGAGGAAAATTACATTGCTGGGTCCCATACAGGAGATAAAACACTTATCAGACACTTAGGAAATAAGTTCAGTTCCCTCAAGTACCCCTCTTGAGGACACATTCAATTTTCATTTTTACGTTTTTTCCTCCTCACCTTTCCTGTCACTATTTTTCACCTACAGGGTATATGAAGGCTTGTTTTATGTTGGACCAATTGTACTTTGAATTGACAACACTAATTTTACTACAAAATCGGTGGCGAGGCCATGGGCAAGAGTGTGAAAAAAAAAATCAGCTTTAAAACTTTTGGGGGGTTTCACTTCTATGCAGAGCGACAGAGCTATTAATGTTTCATACTTGGCAACAAGAGTAAGTACACCCCTAAGTGGAAATTTACAAATTGGGCCCAAAGTGTGAATATTTTGTGTGTCCACCACTATTGTCCAGCTCTGCCCTAAGCCTCTTGGACATGGAGGTCACTGGAGCTTCATAGGTTGCTATTGGAGTCCTTTTCAATTTCTCCATGACCACATCACCGAGCTGGTGGATGTTAGAGGCCTTGTGCTCCACCAACTTTCATTTGAGGATGCCCCATAGACTTTTAAAGTGGTACTCCGGTGGAAAACAAATCTTTTAAAATCAACTGGTGCCACAAACAGATTTGTAAATTACTTTTATTTAATGGCTTTATGGCTTATAAAATCAGGGCTTTGTCCAAGCTGAAGCATAGGCATGAACAAAGTCCAGTAAGTGAGGGTGGGCTAGCACTCCTCTGTGCTCTCTCCTGTCTGATAGTACTTCTCTGTGCTCTCTCCTGTCTGATAGCACTCCTCTGTGCTCTCTCACGTCTAACAGGACTCCTCTGTGCTCTCTCCTGTCTGATAGGGCTTCTCTGTGCTCTATCCTGTCTGAGAGGACTCCTCTGTGCTCTCTCCTGTTTGATAGCACTCCTCTGTGCTCTCTCCTGTCTGATAGTACTCCTCTGTGCTCTCTTCTGTCTGATAGGACTCCTCTGTGCTCTCTTCTGTCTGATAGGACTCCTCTGTGCTCTCTTCTGTCTGAGAGGACTCCTCTGTGCTCTCTCCTGTCTGATAGGGCTCCTCTGTGCTCTCTTCTGTCTGATAGGACTCATCTGTGCTCTCTCCTGTCTGATAGGACTCCTCTGTGCTCTCTCCTGTCTGAGAGGACTCCTCTGTGCTCTCTCCTGTCTGATAGGACTCCTCTGTGCTCTCTTCGGTCTGATAGGACTCCTCTGTGCTCTCTCCTGTCTGATAGGACTCCTCTGTGCTCTCTTCGGTCTGATAGGACTCCTCTGTGCTATCAGACACAGAGGAGTGCTATTAGACAGGAGAGAGCACATAGGAGTCCTCTCAGACAGGAGAGAGCACAGAGGAGTCCTCTCAGACAGGAGAGAGCACAGAGGAGTACTATCAGACAGGAGAGAGCACAGAGGAGTCGTATCAGACAGGAGAGAGCACAGAGGAGTACAATCAGACAGGAGAGAGCACAGAGGAGTACAATCAGACAGGAGAGAGCACAGAGGAGTCCTATCAGACAGGAGAGAGCACAGAGGAGTTCTATCAGACAGGCGAGAGCTCAGAGGAGTATTATCAGATAGGAGAGGGCACAGAGGAGTGCTATCAGACAGGAGAGAGCACAGAGGAGTCCTATCAGACAGGAGAGAGCACAGAGGAGTGCTAGCCCACCCTCACTTACTGGACTTTGTCCCTGCCTGTACTTCAGCTTGGAAGCCATGATTTTATAAGCCATGATTTCTATACAAAGCAAATAACATTTTCTTATGAAGTATATTGGAAAGGTTAATGTTTTGCCAAGATGTACAACATATAGAAGTTTTAGTATCTGACAGTGTCCATTTCAGTATTTCACAGTACATGTTGGCATTCATAATTCCCTCAAAAAGCTGTATCTCCCCGGTGCCAGCAGCACTCATGCAGGCCCAGACCATGACACTCCCACCACCATGCTTGACTGTAGGCCGACACACTTGTCTTTGAACTCCTCACCCGGTTGGCACCACACACGCTTGACACCATCTGAACCGATTAGGTTTATCTTGGTCTCATGAGACCACAGGACATGGTTCCAGTAATCCATGTCCTTAGTCTGCTTGTCTTTAACATACTGTAGACTTTCTTGCCAATCATCTTTAGAAGAGGCTTCCTTTTGGGATGACAGTCATGCAATTTGATGCAGTGTGAGGCGAATGGTCTGAGCACTCAGAGAGTTCTTTGCCATGAGGTGCCCTGTTGAGCCAAATTGAGACACTGCCTCAGGGGTCCGATCATACAAGATTGCAGGCGGAGGTCCCCTCACCTGCTCCGGGGACTTCTTGGGGACTTCTTCTCTGGTCTGACAGCAGACCAGAGAAGAAGATTGCCGATAATACTGATCATATGCATTAGGTATTATTATGACCCGGCATCATTTACAGGAAGGAAGAGGAAGGTCATGCTGCCTCTTCACACATCATTTACAGAGGAGGTAATCCTGTCTGTGCAGAGAGGACACAGCACAATCTGTGTAGTAACCCATAGCAACCAATCAGATCGCTTCTTTAATTTTTGAAAAGGCCTCTGTGAAATGAGAGAAGCAATGTGATTGGTTGCTATGGGCAACTGCCCCTCTCTTCCTTTACACAGGTTTGGATAAATCTCCCCCATAGTGTGTAAAAATAAATTTGCTAAAAAAGATGGAAATGCATGGAAATAAACCATCTACCGTGGAGACTTAGGTATGAATTATGACTTCTGCACCTTCTGTTCTACACTGACTAGTTATCCCATGACAATCCTCTAGATGGCAGCAAAACACAATAATCAAATCTTAACATTATTTGTAAAGTGAATTATTTTGTATATAACACTTATGTTAAATTATTTTTTTTCTACACAGTGTTGGTGCCGATTGGGACCCCTGTGAGTACCAGAATGGAGGTCTTGAGCCCCCTTTTTTATTGTATGCTGTACAAACACTGTCACACAGACTTTTAATAGAGTGACAGCAAGGATGCTTGACTGATGTCACCTGATGTTCTCCTTATTCCAGGACTCCTGTTCTAGTGATCCAGGGGGTCCCAGCAGTGGTCCTCTCAGTGGCCATTTATTACCTGTACACAGGATAGGTGATTACAGAATTCTAAAGTACTATTTTAGCTTGTTTTTGGCCACAGAAAAAACAAATAAAGGTAATGTAAGTAAATAGCACAGTAAGGAGTACCGTATTTATCGGGGTATACCATGCACCGGCCTATAACACGCACCCTCATTTTACCAAGGATATTTGGTTCAAAAAAGGTTTTTACCCAAATATCCTTGGTAAAATGAGGGTGCGTGTGTGTGCATGCGTATACCCCGATACACTGTTTCTGACCCCGCAGAAGCCCCAGGAAAGGCAGGGGGAGAGAGGCCATCGCTGCCCACTTCTCTCCCCTGCCTTTCCTGGGGTCTAGAGCCCTGCTTCTCTCCCGCTGGCTATCTGTGCTGCTGCCCGTTCTCTCCCCCGACTATCGGTGCTGGCGTCCCATTGCCGGCGCCGATAGCCAGGGGGAGAGAAGCGGCGCCGGCAATGGGGCAGCGGCGCTGATAGCCAGGGGGAGAGAAGGGGCAGCGGCACCCATTGCCGGCTCGCTGCTCCGTTGCCTCCCCCATCCCCGGTTGTATAATTACCTGTTGCCGGGGTCAGGTCCGCGCTGCTTCAGGCCTCCGGTGTGCTTCCCCCTCCTGTGAGATTTAAAGGGGTATTCTGGCTTTAGACATAAGATGTCTGATTGCGGGGGGCCCGCCGCTGGGACCCCTGCGATCTCCCTGTAGCACCCGCATTATGTGCGGAGCTGCGTCTCCAGGCTTGGAAACCAGAAGTTTTCGGGACTGGAGACATGATGTAACCTCATGCCCCCCTCGTGACATCACATCACGCCCCCTCTATTCATGTCTATGGGGGGAGACGTAACGGCCCATGAAGGGAGGGGACGCGACATCACGAGGGTGTGTCACGTCACGTCTCCAGTCCCGAAAATTTCCGGTTTCCGAGCCTGGAGACGCAGCTCCGCACATGATGCGGGAACTGTAGGGAGATCACGGGGGGGTCCCAGCGGCGGAACCCCCCCCCCCCCCCCCCCACGATCAGACCTCATCCCCTATCCTTTGGATAGGGGATGAAATGTTTTTGCCTGGAATATCCCTTTAATTCCACACTGAAAATCCGCTCAGCTTTGTCCTGTATCTGCAAGACACACAATACAAGTCTATAGAGGAGGTAGCATCACCCATCAGCTCTTGGAGAATTGAGATGAAGCATGCAAAGCAACAATCTGCTGAAAAATACAATTTACAAGTTATAAATAGTGGTGCTCTTCATGCATACACACAGGACAGCTTATTAAGAAAAGTAATGAAATGTCATTGCCGTTCGACAGGATAGAGGATAACTAGCTGATCGGTAGAGGCCTAACTGGTGAGACCCCCATCAATCTAAAAAACAGAAACATTTTTCCTTTGAATGGATGGAGAGTGTCAGGCGTGCATGGTCTGTGTGCACTACTTGTTCTCTATGGGGCTTCAGAACATTGCCAAATGGAGAACACTGGGACTCCCACTGATCAGCTAGTTATACCTTATACCAGTGTTTCCCAACCAGTGTGCCTCCAGCAGTTGCAAAACTAACAACCCCCAGCATGGATAGAGGTCGAGGCTGTCCGGGCATACTGGGAGTTGTAGTTTAAGAACAGCTGGAGGCACACTCGTTGGGAAACACTGCCTTATCCTGTGGAGAGGGGATTACTTTTGATGTTGGGAATGCCTCAAAAGTTTCCGTTGCAAAAGTTTTTGTTTTGAAGATGCCCCTTATTACTTTAAGCGTAAATCCCATTATAAAACAAATCAGATGACATTGTTGGTGTTTCTGTTACTCCGGTGGACTGATGTGCCAAAAATGGACTGATGTGTCAGCTGCCTTTTTTATCTTCCACTCACGAGACCTATTGCACTAACACGTCTGCGCTCTCTGCTCATGTCAGCCCCTTTATGAGTCCTGAAGGGATGACCAGAAACCCATGTTACTAATGAAAAGAAAACAAACGTTAAACATTGGCAATGTTACTGCTGTTCAGTGATAGTTTGATAGTATTTCTTGTTTGTCCTGCTTATCTGTACATACAATACTTGTGATGTCACTTTAGCAAGCCAAAGGCTGTCTGTGGATGCTGGGAGTTGTAGTTTTTCAATTCACTATCACATCAGGTCCCACTGCCACTGCTCCTGTCCCCACTGCTCCCCTGCTGCTATTCTAACTGTAATATTTTCAGGAAAGCAGAGTAAAGCTTAACCTAGTGGCTTGTTGCTGTGATAAGAGAACGGGAATGTTTACAGTTTACATAGAAGTATATCTCTACTGGACACCTCTGTGCTCCTCCAGACCCTTCTGTCCTGCTCCAGACTCCTCCTCCCCCTTCAGACTCATCTGTCCCCTCCAGACCCTTCTGTCCTGCTCCAGACTCCTCTTCCCCCTCAGACTCCTCTGTCCCCTCCAGACCCCTCTGTCCTGCTCCAGACTCCTCTGTCCCCTCCAGACCCCTCTGTCCTGCTCCAGACACCTCTTCCTCCTTTAAACTTCTCTGTCCCCTCCAGACTCTTCTGTCCTGCTGCAGACTTCTCTTCCCCCTTCAGACTCCTCTGTCTCCTCCAGACCATTCTGTCCAGCTCCAGACTCCTCTTCCTCCTTCAGACTCCTCTGTCCCCTCCAGACCCTTCTATCCTTCTCCAGACTCCTCTTCCCCCTTCAGACTCCTCTGTCCCCTCCAGTGCCCTTTGTCCTGCTCCAGACTCCTCTTCCCCCTTTAGACTTCTCTTTTCCCTCTAGGCCCTTCTATCCTGCTCCAGACTCCCCTTCTCCCCTTAGACTTCTGTGCCCCCCCACCAGATCCTCCCTGTCCCCACTAAACACCTGTATTCCCCTACAGACTCCTCTGTCCCCTCCAGACCCTTGTATCCTGCTGCAGACTTCTCTTCCCCCTTCAGACTCCTCTGTCTCCTCCAGACCATTCTGTCCAGCTCCAGACTCCTCTTCCTCCTTCAGACTCCTCTGTCCCCTCCAGACCCTTCTATCCTTCTCCAGACTCCTCTTCCCCCTTCAGACTCCTCTGTCCCCTCCAGACTCCTCTGTCCCCTCCAGACCCCTCTGTCCTGCTCCAGACTCCTCTGTCCCCTCCAGACCCCTCTGTCCTGCTCCAGACTCCTCTTCCTCCTTTAAACTTCTCTGTCCCCTCCAGACTCTTCTGTCCTGCTGCAGACTTCTCTTCCCCCTTCAGACTCCTCTGTCTCCTCCAGACCATTCTGTCCAGCTCCAGACTCCTCTTCCTCCTTCAGACTCCTCTGTCCCCTCCAGACCCTTCTATCCTTCTCCAGACTCCTCTTCCCCCTTCAGACTCCTCTGTCCCCTCCAGACCCCTCTGTCCTGCTCCAGACTCCTCTTCCCCCTTCAGACTCCTCTGTCCCCTCCAGGCCCTTCTGTCCTGCTCCAGACTCCCCTTCTCCCTTTAGACTTCAGATTATCCCTGTCCCCACTAAACACCTGTATCCTACAGACCCCTCTGTCCCCCCCAGACCCTTCTATCCTGCTCTAGACTTCTCTTCTCCCTTCAGACTCCTCTGTCCCCTCCAGACCCCTCTGTCCAGCTCCAGAATCCTCTTCCTCCTTCAGACTCCTCTGTCCCCTTGTCCTGCTCCAGACTCCTCTTCCCCCTTCAGACTCCTCTGTCCCCTCCAGACCCTTCTATCCTAATCCAGACTCCTCTTCCCCTTCAGACTCCTCTGTCCCCTCCAGTGCCCTTTGTCCTGCTCCAGACTCCTCTTCCCCCTTTAGACTTCTCTTTTCCCTCTAGGCCCTTCTATCCTGCTCCAGACTCCCCTTCTCCCCTTAGACTTCTGTGCCCCCCCACCAGATCCTCCCTGTCCCCACTAAACACCTGTATTCCCCTACAGACTCCTCTGTCCCCTCCAGACCCTTGTATCCTGCTGCAGACTTCTCTTCCCCCTTCAGACTCCTCTGTCTCCTCCAGACCATTCTGTCCAGCTCCAGACTCCTCTTCCTCCTTCAGACTCCTCTGTCCCCTCCAGACCCTTCTATCCTTCTCCAGACTCCTCTTCCCCCTTCAGACTCCTCTGTCCCCTCCAGACTCCTCTGTCCCCTCCAGACCCCTCTGTCCTGCTCCAGACTCCTCTGTCCCCTCCAGACCCCTCTGTCCTGCTCCAGACTCCTCTTCCTCCTTTAAACTTCTCTGTCCCCTCCAGACTCTTCTGTCCTGCTGCAGACTTCTCTTCCCCCTTCAGACTCCTCTGTCTCCTCCAGACCATTCTGTCCAGCTCCAGACTCCTCTTCCTCCTTCAGACTCCTCTGTCCCCTCCACACCCTTCTATCCTTCTCCAGACTCCTCTTCCCCCTTCAGACTCCTCTTCCCCCTTCAGACTCCTCTGTCCCCTCCAGACCCTTCTATCCTAATCCAGACTCCTCTTCCCCTTCAGACTCCTCTGTCCCCTCCAGTGCCCTTTGTCCTGCTCCAGACTCCTCTTCCCCCTTTATACTTCTCTTTTCCCTCTAGGCCTTTCTATCCTGCTCCAGACTTCCCTTCTCCCCTTAGACTTCTGTGCCCCCCCACCAGATCCTCCCTGTCCCCACTAAACACCTGTATTCCCCTACAGACTCCTCTGTCCCCTCCAGACCCTTGTATCCTGCTGCAGACTTCTCTTCCCCCTTCAGACTCCTCTGTCTCCTCCAGACCATTCTGTCCAGCTGCAGACTCCTCTTCCTCCTTCAGACTCCTCTGTCCCCTCCAGACCCTTCTATCCTTCTCCAGACTCCTCTTCCCCCTTCAGACTCCTCTGTCCCCTCCAGACCCCTCTGTCCTGCTCCAGACTCCTCTTCCCCCTTCAGACTCCTCTGTCCCCTCCAGGCCCTTCTGTCCTGCTCCAGACTCCCCTTCTCCCTTTAGACTTCAGATTATCCCTGTCCCCACTAAACACCTGTATCCTACAGACCCCTCTGTCCCCCCCAGACCCTTCTATCCTGCTCTAGACTCCTCTTCTCCCTTCAGACTCCTCTGTCCCCTCCAGACCCCTCTGCCCTGCTCCAGACTCCTCTTTCCCCTTCAGATTCCTTTTCCCCCTTCAGATTGCTCTGTCCCCTCCATACCCTTCTGTCCAGCTCCAGAATCCTCTTCCTCCTTCAGACTCCTCTGTCCCCTTGTCCTGCTCCAGACTCCTCTTCCCCCTTCAGACTCCTCTGTCCCCTCCAGACCCTTCTATCCTAATCCAGACTCCTCTTCCCCTTCAGACTCCTCTGTCCCCTCCAGTGCCCTTTGTCCTGCTCCAGACTCCTCTTCCCCCTTTAGACTTCTCTTTTCCCTCTAGGCCCTTCTATCCTGCTCCAGACTCCCCTTCTCCCCTTAGACTTCTGTGCCCCCCCACCAGATCCTCCCTGTCCCCACTAAACACCTGTATTCCCCTACAGACTCCTCTGTCCCCTCCAGACCCTTGTATCCTGCTGCAGACTTCTCTTCCCCCTTCAGACTCCTCTGTCTCCTCCAGACCATTCTGTCCAGCTCCAGACTCCTCTTCCTCCTTCAGACTCCTCTGTCCCCTCCAGACCCTTCTATCCTTCTCCAGACTCCTCTTCCCCCTTCAGACTCCTCTTCCCCCTTCAGACTCCTCTGTCCCCTCCAGACCCTTCTATCCTAATCCAGACTCCTCTTCCCCTTCAGACTCCTCTGTCCCCTCCAGTGCCCTTTGTCCTGCTCCAGACTCCTCTTCCCCCTTTAGACTTCTCTTTTCCCTCTAGGCCCTTCTATCCTGCTCCAGACTCCCCTTCTCCCCTTAGACTTCTGTGCCCCCCCACCAGATCCTCCCTGTCCCCACTAAACACCTGTATCCCCCTTCAGACTCCTCTGTCCCCTCCAGACCCTTGTATCCTGCTCCAGACTCCTCTTCCCCCTTCAGACTCCTCTGTCCCCTCTGCCTCCGGACCCCTTTGTCATGCTCCAGACTCCTCTTCCCCTTCAGACTCCTCTGTCCCCTCCAAACCTTTCTGTTTAGCTCCAGACTCCTCTTCATCCTTCAGACTCCTCTGTCCCCACCAAACCCTTCTGTCCTGCTCCAGACTCCTCTCCCCCCCCCCCAGATCCTCCCTGTCCCCACTAATACCTGTATTCCCCTACAGACTCATCTGCCCCCTCCAGACCCTTCTATCCTGCTCCAGACTCCTCTTCCCCCTTCAGACTCCTCTGTCCCCTCCAGACCCCTCTATCCTGCTCCAGACTCCTCTCCCCCCTTCAGACTCCTCTGTCCCCTCCAGACCCTTCTGCCCTGCTCCAGACTGCTCTTCCCCCTTCAGACTCCTCTTCCCCCTTCAGACTCCTCTGTCCCCTCCAGACCCTTCTATCCTAATCCAGACTCCTCTTCCCCTTCAGACTCCTCTGTCCCCTCCAGTGCCCTTTGTCCTGCTCCAGACTCCTCTTCCCCCTTTAGACTTCTCTTTTCCCTCTAGGCCCTTCTATCCTGCTCCAGACTCCCCTTCTCCCCTTAGACTTCTGTGCCCCCCCACCAGATCCTCCCTGTCCCCACTAAACACCTGTATCCCCCTACAGACTCCTCTGTCCCCTCCAGACCCTTGTATCCTGCTCCAGACTCCTCTTCCCCCTTCAGACTCCTCTGTCCCCTCTGCCTCCGGACCCCTTTGTCATGCTCCAGACTCCTCTTCCCCTTCAGACTCCTCTGTCCCCTCCAAACCTTTCTGTTTAGCTCCAGACTCCTCTTCATCCTTCAGACTCCTCTGTCCCCACCAAACCCTTCTGTCCTGCTCCAGACTCCTCTCCCCCCCCCAGATCCTCCCTGTCCCCACTAATACCTGTATTCCCCTACAGACTCATCTGCCCCCTCCAGACCCTTCTATCCTGCTCCAGACTCCTCTTCCCCCTTCAGACTCCTCTGTCCCCTCCAGACCCCTCTATCCTGCTCCAGACTCCTCTCCCCCCTTCAGACTCCTCTGTCCCCTCCAGACCCTTCTGCCCTGCTCCAGACTGCTCTTCCCCCTTCAGACTCCTCTGTCTCCTCCAGAAGTAAAAGTAAAAAATATGTAGCACAATTTCTTCTGAGTACAGAAAGACCCCATGTGTGGACATAAAATTCTCTGCGGGTGCACAACAGGGCACAGGAGTGAGAGCACTGGGTACATTTGAGGTGATTTGCACAGGGATGGCTGATCATTACAGTGGTTCTGACATAAATGTAAAAAACAAACAAACACCAACATGTGACCCCATTTTGGAAACTACACCCCTCACGGAACGTAAAAAGGGGTATAGTGAGCCTTAACACCCCACAGGTTTTTGAAGAATTTTCGTCAAAGTTGGACGTGAACATTAATTTTTTTTTTATTTTTTTCACAAAAATGCTGGTTTTATCCCAAATTTTTCATTTTCACAAGGGGTAATAGGAAAAAAGCCCCCCATAATTTGTAACCCCATTTCTTCTGAGTATGGAAATACCCCATGTGTGAATATAAATTGCTCTCCGGGCAAACTACAATGCTCAGAAGAGAAGGAGCAAGATTGGGCTTTTGGAGATAGAATGTGTCTGGAATTGAAGGCCATGTGCGTTTACAAAGCCCCCATGGTGCCAGAACAGTGGACCCCCCGCCCCCCACATGTGACCCCATTTGGAAATCACACCCCTCACGGAATGTAATAAGGGGTGCAGTTAGCATTTACACCCCATAGGTGTCTGACAGATTTTTTGAACAATGGTCCATGAAGAGCACTTTTTATCCACATATGGGGTATTCCAATACTCAGAAGAAATGGGGTTAAAAATGTTGAGAGACTTTTTCTCCTAGTACCGCTTGTGAAAATAAAAAAATTGGGGTAACACCAGCATTTTAGTGAAAAAAATCCAATTTTTCATTTTCACGTCCAACTTTAACGGAAATTTGTCAAACACCTGCTGTGTGTAAAGGCTCACTGTACCCCTGCATACATTCCTTGAGGGGTGTTGTTTCCCAAATAGTGTGCCATGTGGGGCTTTTTTTTTTTCTGTTCTGGCACTATAGGGGCTTCCTCAATGCGACATGCCCCCTAAAAAGAAGCCAAATGTGGCTCCTTTTCTGAGCATTGTAGTTCGCCCGCAGTGCACTTGATGTCCACACATGGGGTATTTCCATACTCAGAAGAGATGGGGTTACAAATTTGGGGGGCATTTTCTCTTATAACCCCTTGTAAAAAGGTAAAATTTGGGGAGAAAAAACAGTATTTAGTGTTAGAACTCACTGTACCCTTTGTTACGTTCCTTGAGGGGTGTAAATTCAAAAATAGTATGCCATGTGTTTTTTTTCCTGTTCTGGCACCATAGGGGCTTCCTAAATGTGACATGCCCCCCAAAAACCATTTCAGAAAAACTCACTCTTTAAAATCCCTTTGTCGCTCCTTCCCTTCTGAGCCCTCTAGTGTACCCACACAGCACTTTATATCCACATATGAAGTATTTCCTTACTTGAGAGAAATTGGGTTACTAATTTTAGGGTGTTTTCTCTTTACACCTTGTAAAAATTCAAAAACTGGGTCTACAAGAACATGAGAGTGTAATAAATGAAAATTTAGAATTTTCTCCTTCACATTGCTGCTATTCCTGTGAAAGGGTTAACACACTTACTGAATGCCATTTTGAATACTTTGAGGGGTGCAGTTTTTATAATGGGGTCATTTATGGGGTATTTCTAATACGAAGGCTCTTCAAATCCACTTAAAAACTGAACTGGTCCCTGAAAAATTCTGATTTTGAAAATTTTGTGAAAAATTGGAAAATTGCTGCTGAACTTTGAAGCCCTCTGTTGTCTTCCAAAAGTAAAAACATCTCAATTTTATGATGCAAACATAAAGTAGACATATTGTATATGTGAATCAATATATAATTTATTTAGAATATTCATTTTCCTTAGCAGAGAGTAAAAAAAAATTCAACATTTTCAAATTTTTCATCAAATTTGGGAATTTTTTTTTACCAAGAAATGATGCAAGTATCGACAAAAATTTACCACTAACATAAAGTAGAATATGTCATGAAAAAACAATCATGGAATCAGAATGAAAAGTCAAAATCTCCCATAGTTATTAATGCTTAAAGTGACAGTGGTCAGATGCGCAAAATATGCTCGGGTCCTTAAAGGGGTACTCCGGTGGAAAACTTTTTTTTTTTTTTTATTAATTGGTGCCAGAAAGTTAAACAGATTTGTAAATTACTTCTATTAAAAAATCTTACTCCTCCCAGTACTTATTAGCTGCTGAATACTACAGCGGAAATTATTTTCTTTTTGAAACACAGAGCTGTCTGCTGACATCACAAGCACAGTGCTCTCTGCTGACATCTCTGTCCATTTTAAGAACTGTCCAGAGCAGCATATGTTTGCTATGGGGATTTTCTCCTACTCTGGACAGTTCCTAAAACGGACAGAGATGTCAGCAGAGAGCACTGTGCTCATGATGTCAGCAGACAGCTCAGTGTTTCAAACGGAAAAGAATTTCCACTGTAGTATTCAGCAGCTAATAAGTACAGGAAGGATTAAGATTTTTTAATAGAAGTAATTTACAAATCTGTTTAACTTTCTGGCACCAGTTGATTAAAAAAAAAGTTTTTCACTGGAGTACCCCTTTAAGGTGAAAATGGTCTAAGTCCTTAAGGGGGGGGGGGGAATAATAGATCCGCTCACCGACTCTTCATTCATGAAGACACCACATATGTAATCCAGGAGCACGGATGCAGGGGACCGCACTCCCCCGGTAGTAGCAGGAAAAATGTGAAAGTTGGGTCCAGCTCCTGGTAGAGGAAATTATCAGATAAAACTTAGCGTTTAATGATGCATGTTAAAAAAGAGAGTTGCAGCCACTATGAGTGGAGTGAAATGTCGACGCGTTTCGAGCATAAGCTCTTAGTCATGGCCATGACTGAGAGCTTATGCTCGAAACACATCCTTTCACTCATATTTTAAGGGTGACATGTCACTTGCCACTCACAGTGGCTGCAACTCTCTTTTTTAACATTTACTCTACCAGGAGCTGGACCCATCTTTCACATTTTTCCTGAGTTCTTAAGGGGTTAACAAGACCTCTGCAAAATTAAAGAAGCAATCTGATTGGTTTCTATGGGCAACTGGGCAACTTTTCTTCTCGGCAGGTTTTGATAAATCTCCCCCAATGACCCCATGTACAATGTTGAGTGATGGGGGGGGGGGGGGGGGGGAACGGAATCTGGGTCCTTCATTCTGGTTATTGGTCGGGCCCTCACCTTCATCTCTCCAGTGGATACATAATAATTGCTTCCAATCAGAATACCATTGTACTGTATTGTAGTACCATTGTGTCGGGGAGGTAACACCAGTGTTAATCGAAAAAGCAAAGAGTTTAGATAGCATTTATCACAGAAGAAAACGTTATCCAGATGTCATGGTGAAGTCTCCGCGGCTGTGTAAACATCGCAGACTTCAGCGCCTTTGGCAGTGAAGGCTTTAATGGGTCTAAAGTTTTATGTTGTTATTTTTCCCATAAAACTTCTCTTCATAATTATGTTATACAAGACATCCAACGCTTTTGGCCACAAGTCATCCGCCTTTCTTTGTTTGCATTTTTCAAATAATTAGGATGCCGCTCTCGGTTCTAGTATCTAAAACATGATGTACAAGATGTGAGGGAATTATGGGTCATCTGTTATAAAAAAAAAAGTGTGTTCTGTCTGTTCTGCTGTTGTTGCAAATCTACAACTCCCAGCATGCCCGGACAGCCAACGGCTGTCCGGGCATGCTGGGAGTTGTAGTTTTGCAACAGCTGGAAGCACATTGGTTGGGCAGCACTGATGTAGACGCACATTGGTTGGGCAGCACTGATGTAGACGCACATTGGTTGGGCAGCACTGATGTAGACGCACATTGGTTGGGCAGCACTGATGTAGACGCACATTGGTTGGGCAGCACTGATGTAGACGCACATTGGTTGGGCAGCACCGATGTAGACGCACATTGGTTGGGCAGCACTGATGTAGACGCACATTGGTTGGGCAGCACTGATGTAGACGCACATTGGTTGGGCAGCACTGATGTAGACGCACATTGGTTGGGCAGCACTGATGTAGACGCACATTGGTTGGGCAGCACTGATGTAGACGCACATTGGTTGGGCAGCACTGATGTAGACGCACATTGGTTGGGCAGCACTGATGTAGAAAATGTCCTGTAAACTGATACATTACTGAAAATCTAAATACAATAGTTTGCTACAATGTATCAGCCTGTAGTTCAAGCAGTTTAGTTAGATTATTGACCATATTGGATACTTTTCATCATCTGTTTAGAGATCTGTGATCTGTGTGCGGGCTTCCGCGTTTGAGGCCACCCCCTCGTGACGTCACGCCCGCCCCCTCGTGACGTCGCGCCCCCTTCCCATAGACTTTCGTTGAGGGGTGGGTGGGACGGCACGAGGGGCGGCTGTGATGTCACAAGGGAACACGGAAGCCCGCACACAGCGTTCGGAATAATCAACTTCCGGACGCTGGCGAGTGGAGCTCCGTACGAAGGGCAGCGGAGAACCCCTTTAACTCTCTGTGCTTGGCAGGCCGATCCTGATGCTACCTGGAAGCTGGGGTAGATATCTGTGGCAGTGCCTCCATCCAACAGATCATCAGGGGTATGGATGTGGGGCCCTGTTGAAAACATATTTGAGAAAACAATAAGACTGACACAAAGTTCAAGCTTACTTGAAACTATCTTTGTATTGCATAAAGGAAAACAACCACGCACAACATAACTAATAGCACAAAATCAGACTAATGCACTTTGTACATGCGGCCCACCCTAATCTTCACCCTAGCAGCCATTGGGTACCTTCAGTTGGTGCACATTAAATAGACGGGGCCCATAAAAAGTTCTGTTGCACAGTGTTACTTGGTATAGGTGGAAACTCTCAGTATATCCACAAATGTCTCTCAAGGTCTTTTATCTGAATGTGAGTGCAGGGTGCCCTGTTGTGGGACATGAAAGAAAGGTTTTGGGATACGGGGGGGAGGATAATCCATCCTCTGGGAGCCCCCGTGATTTCCTGTACAAGGTCCGTTGTTTCTGTTCAGCAACATTGTGTCACCAAAGGTAGAGGCTGGAGCGCATTGTGGAGAAACAGCGGACCCTGCAAGTTGAGATAGGAGCCATATCTATTTAGAGGATATAGATAAGGGCTCCCGGCAGTTGGACTCCCTGCAATCAGACACTTATCCCCTATCCAAAGGATTAGGATACGTTTTTCTAAAGTGCATAACCCCTTTAAGGCACAGATCCTGATGGCATTGGACCACTAAGCACTGCTATATTCTGCTATTCTGCAGACAGCCTGTTACAAAGGAGAAGCTGATCAGATTGATGTATAATGTCATTTATTGATCTAAATCTCTGCTCATTCTGGGCTAAGGAGTCCAGTAGGCAGTCCTAATCAGTGATTGGCAGACTTCCCTGTATAAATTTACATACAAACACAGCTTTCAATCAGTAATAAGGACCACATACTGGACTCTTAACCCTTTCAGGACTAAGTGTTTTTCTGTTTTTGCACTTTTTTTTCCTCCTTACCTTTTAAAAATCATAACCCTTTCAATTTTGCACTTACAGACTCATATGATGACTTGTTTTTTGTGCCATCGATTGTACATTGTAATGACATCATTCATTTAACCAAAGTATCTACGGTGAAACCCCAAAAACAGTAAATTTTTCGGTAAAAATTACACCTTATTTTTATTCTATAGGTCCATATGATTGAAATGATACTTATATAGGTTTGATTTTGTTTTACTTCTGGTAAAATTTATGACTACATGCTGGAAATTTTATACGTTTAAAATTGTCCCCTTCTGACCCCTATAACTTTTTAATTTTTCCGCATAGGAGGCGGTATAGGGCTCATTTTTTGCACCGTGATCTGAAGATTTGTTTTGATGGGACTTTTTGATCACTTCTTATTCATTTTTTATGATAAAAAAAAGTCATCAAAAATACGCTATTTTGGACTTTTGAATTTTTTTACCTGTACGCCATTGACTGTGCGGTTTAATTAACAACACAAAATTTTTATAGTTCAGACATTTATGCATGCGGCGATACCACATATGTTTATATTTATTTTTTTTAACATATTTTTAATGGGAAAAGGGGGGTGATTCAAACTTTTATTGGGGAAGGGGTTAAATCACATTTATTCACTTTTGTTTTACATTTTTCTTTTACACTGTTATAGCCCCTGTTACGCCGAGCGCTCCGGGTCCCCGCTCCTCCCCGGAGCGCTCGCTTCACTCCCTCCGCTGCAGCGCCCCGGTCACGTCCTCTGACCCGGGGCGCTGCGATCCTGCTGCCAGCCGGGATGCGATTCGCGATGCGGGTAGCGCCCGCTCGCGATGCGCACCCCGGCTTCCCTACCTGACTCGCTCCCCGTCTGTTCTGTCCCGGCGCGCGCGGCCCCGCTCCCTAGGGCGCGCGCGCGCCGGGTCTCTGCGATTTAAAGGGCCACTGCGCCGCTGATTGGCGCAGTGGTTCCAATTAGGGTTTTCACCTGTGCACTTCCCTATATTACCTCACTTCCCTTGCACTCCCTTGCCGGATCTTGTTGCCTTAGTGCCAGTGAAAGCGTTCCTTGTGTGTTCCTTGCCTGTGTTTCCAGACCTTCTGCCGTTGCCCCTGACTACGATCCTTGCTGCCTGCCCCGACCTTCTGCTACGTCCGACCTTGCTTCTGCCTACTCCCTTGTACCGCGCCTATCTTCAGCAGCCAGAGAGGTGAGCCGTTGCTAGTGGATACGACCTGGTCACTACCGCCGCAGCAAGACCATCCCGCTTTGCGGCGGGCTCTGGTGAAAACCAGTAGTGGCTTAGAACCGGTCCACTAGCACGGTCCACGCCAATCCCTCTCTGGCACAGAGGGTCCACTACCTGCCAGCCGGCATCGTGACAGTAGATCCGGCCATGGATCCCGCTGAAGTTCCTCTGCCAGTTGTCGCTGACCTCACCACGGTGGTCGCCCAGCAGTCACAACAGATAGCGCAACAAGGCCAACAGCTGTCTCAACTGACCGTTATGCTACAACAGTTGCTACCACAGCTTCAGCAGTCATCTCCTCCGCCAGCTCCTGCACCTCCTCCGCAGCGAGTGGCCGCTCCTGGGATACGCTTATCCTTGCCAGATAAATTTGATGGGGACTCTAAGTTTTGCCGTGGCTTTCTCTCCCAATGTTCCCTGCATCTGGAGATGATGTCGGACCTGTTCCCCACTGAAAGGTCTAAGGTGGCTTTCGTAGTCAGTCTTCTGTCCGGAAAAGCCCTGTCATGGGCCACACCGCTCTGGGACCGCAATGACCCCGTCACTGCCTCAGTACACTCCTTCTTCTCGGAAATCCGAAGTGTCTTTGAGGAACCTGCCCGAGCCTCTTCTGCTGAGACTGCCCTGTTGAACCTGGTCCAGGGTAATTCTTCCGTTGGCGAGTACGCCGTACAATTCCGTACACTTGCTTCAGAATTGTCCTGGAATAATGAGGCCCTCTGCGCGACCTTCAAAAAAGGCCTATCCAGCAACATTAAAGATGTTCTGGCCGCACGAGAAATTCCTGCTAATCTACATGAACTTATTCACCTAGCCACTCGCATTGACATGCGTTTTTCTGAAAGGCGTCAGGAACTCCGCCAAGATATGGACTCTGTTCGCACAAGGCGTTTCGTCTCCTCGGCTCCTCTCTCCTCTGGTCCCCTGCAATCTGTTCCTGTGCCCCCCGCCGTGGAGGCTATGCAGGTCGATCGGTCTCGCCTGACACCCCAAGAGAGGACACGACGCCGTATGGAGAACCTCTGCCTGTACTGTGCTAGTACCGAACACTTCCTGAGGGATTGTCCTATCCGTCCTCCCCGCCTGGAAAGACGTACGCTGACTCCGCACAAAGGTGAGACAGTCCTTGATGTCTACTCTGCTTCTCCACGTCTTACTGTGCCTGTGCGGTTGTCTGCCTCTGCCTTCTCCTTCTCTACAGTGGCTTTCTTGGACTCTGGATCTGCAGGAAATTTTATTTTGGCCTCTCTCGTCAACAGGTTCAACATCCCAGTGACCGGTCTCGCCAGACCCCTCTACATCAATTGTGTAAATAATGAAAGATTGGACTGTACCATACGTTTCCGCACGGAGCCCCTTCTTATGAGCATCGGATCTCATCATGAGAGGATTGAACTTTTGGTCCTCCCCAATTGCACCTCGGAGATTCTCCTTGGACTTCCCTGGCTTCAACTTCATTCCCCAACCCTGGATTGGTCCACTGGGGAGATCAAGAGTTGGGGGTCCTCTTGTTCCAAGAACTGTCTAAAACCGGTTCCCAGTAACCCTTGCCGTAACTCTGTGGTTCCTCCAGTAACCGGTCTCCCTAAGGCCTATATGGACTTCGCGGATGTTTTCTGCAAAAAACAAGCTGAGACTCTACCTCCTCACAGGCCTTATGACTGTCCTATTGACCTTCTCCCGGGCACTACTCCACCCCGGGGCAGAATTTATCCTCTGTCCGCCCCAGAGACTCTTGCTATGTCTGAGTACATCCAGGAAAATTTAAAAAAGGGCTTTATCCGTAAATCCTCCTCTCCTGCCGGAGCCGGATTTTTCTTTGTGTCCAAAAAAGATGGCTCCCTACGTCCTTGCATTGACTACCGCGGTCTTAATAAAATCACGGTTAAGAACCGCTACCCCTTACCCCTCATCTCTGAACTCTTTGATCGCCTCCAAGGTGCCCACATCTTCACTAAATTGGACTTAAGAGGCGCCTATAACCTCATCCGCATCAGAGAGGGGGACGAGTGGAAAACGGCATTTAACACCAGAGATGGACACTTTGAGTATCTGGTCATGCCCTTTGGACTGTGTAATGCCCCTGCCGTCTTCCAAGACTTTGTCAATGAAATTTTTCGTGATCTATTATACTCCTGTGTTGTGGTATATCTGGACGATATCCTAATTTTTTCTGCCAATCTAGAAGAACACCGCCAGCATGTCCGTATGGTTCTTCAGAGACTTCGTGACAACCAACTCTATGCCAAAATTGAGAAATGTCTGTTTGAATGCCAATCTCTTCCTTTTCTAGGATATTTGGTCTCTGGCCAGGGACTACAGATGGATCCAGACAAACTCTCTGCCGTCTTAAATTGGCCACGCCCCTCCGGACTCCGTGCTATCCAACGCTTTTTGGGGTTCGCCAATTATTACAGGCAATTTATTCCACATTTTTCTACCATTGTGGCTCCTATCGTGGCTTTAACCAAGAAAAATGCTGATCCCAAGTCCTGGCCTCCTCAAGCAGAAGACTCCTTTAAACGACTCAAGTCTGCCTTTTCTTCGGCTCCCGTGCTCTCCAGACCTGACCCTTCCAAACCCTTCCTATTGGAGGTTGATGCCTCCTCAGTAGGAGCTGGAGCTGTTCTTCTACAAAAAAATCCTTCCGGGCATGCTGTCACTTGTGGTTTTTTCTCTAGGACCTTCTCTCCAGCGGAGAGGAACTACTCCATCGGGGATCGAGAGCTTCTAGCCATTAAATTAGCACTTGAGGAATGGAGGCATCTGCTGGAGGGATCAAGATTTCCTGTTATTATCTACACCGACCACAAGAACCTCTCCTACCTCCAGTCGGCCCAACGGCTGAATCCTCGCCAGGCCCGGTGGTCTCTGTTCTTTGCCCGATTTAATTTTGAGATTCACTTTCGTCCTGCCGATAAGAACATTAGGGCCGATGCTCTCTCTCGTTCCTCGGATGCCTCAGAAGTTGATCTCCTTCCGCAACACATCATTCCACCTGACTGCCTGATCTCCACTTCTCCTGCCTCCATCAGGCAGACTCCTCCTGGAAAGACCTTTGTTTCTCCACGCCAACGCCTCGGAATCCTCAAATGGGGTCACTCCTCCCATCTCGCAGGTCATGCGGGCATCAAGAAATCTGTGCAACTCATCTCCCGCTTCTATTGGTGGCCGACTCTGGAGACGGATGTTGGGGACTTTGTGCGAGCCTGCACTATCTGTGCCCGGGATAAGACTCCTCGCCAGAAGCCCGCTGGTTTTCTTCATCCTCTGCCTGTCCCCGAACAGCCTTGGTCTCTGATTGGTATGGATTTTATTACTGATTTACCCCCTTCCCGTGGCAACACCGTTATTTGGGTGGTCGTTGATCGATTCTCCAAAATGGCACATTTCATCCCTCTTCCTGGTCTTCCTTCTGCGCCTCAGTTGGCTAAACAATTTTTTGTACACATTTTTCGTCTTCACGGGTTGCCTACGCAGATTGTCTCGGATAGAGGGGTCCAATTCGTGTCTAAATTCTGGAGGGCTCTCTGTAAACAACTCAAGATTAAATTAAATTTTTCCTCTGCATATCATCCCCAGTCCAATGGACAAGTAGAAAGAATTAACCAGATCCTGGGTGATTATTTGCGACATTTTGTTTCCTCCCGCCAGGATGACTGGGCAGATCTCCTTCCATGGGCCGAATTTTCGTATAACTTCAGGGTCTCTGAATCTTCCTCCAAATCCCCATTTTTCGTGGTGTACGGCCGTCACCCTCTTCCCCCCCTCCCTACCCCCTTGCCCTCCGGTCTGCCCGCTGTGGATGAAATTTCTCGTGACCTTTCCATTATATGGAGAGAGACCCAAAATTCTCTTTTACAGGCTTCTTCACGCATGAAGAGGTTCGCGGATAAGAAGAGAAGAGCTCCCCCCGTTTTTTCCCCTGGAGACAAGGTATGGCTCTCCGCTAAATATGTCCGCTTCCGTGTCCCTAGCTACAAGTTGGGACCACGCTATCTTGGTCCTTTCAAAATTTTGTGTCAAATTAATCCTGTCTCTTATAAACTTCTTCTTCCTCCTTCTCTTCGTATCCCTAATGCCTTTCACGTCTCTCTTCTCAAACCACTCATCCTCAACCGTTTTTCTCCCAAATCTGTTCCTCCCACTCCTGTTTCCGGCTCCTCGGACGTCTTCTCGGTCAAGGAAATTCTGGCTGCCAAAAAGGTCAGAGGGAAAAATTTTTTTTTAGTTGACTGGGAGGGTTGTGGTCCTGAAGAGAGATCCTGGGAACCTGAGGACAACATCCTTGACAAAAGTCTGCTCCTCAGGTTCTCAGGCTCCAGGAAGAGGGGGAGACCCAAGGGGGGGGGTACTGTTACGCCGAGCGCTCCGGGTCCCCGCTCCTCCCCGGAGCGCTCGCTTCACTCCCTCCGCTGCAGCGCCCCGGTCACGTCCTCTGACCCGGGGCGCTGCGATCCTGCTGCCAGCCGGGATGCGATTCGCGATGCGGGTAGCGCCCGCTCGCGATGCGCACCCCGGCTTCCCTACCTGACTCGCTCCCCGTCTGTTCTGTCCCGGCGCGCGCGGCCCCGCTCCCTAGGGCGCGCGCGCGCCGGGTCTCTGCGATTTAAAGGGCCACTGCGCCGCTGATTGGCGCAGTGGTTCCAATTAGGGTTTTCACCTGTGCACTTCCCTATATTACCTCACTTCCCTTGCACTCCCTTGCCGGATCTTGTTGCCTTAGTGCCAGTGAAAGCGTTCCTTGTGTGTTCCTTGCCTGTGTTTCCAGACCTTCTGCCGTTGCCCCTGACTACGATCCTTGCTGCCTGCCCCGACCTTCTGCTACGTCCGACCTTGCTTCTGCCTACTCCCTTGTACCGCGCCTATCTTCAGCAGCCAGAGAGGTGAGCCGTTGCTAGTGGATACGACCTGGTCACTACCGCCGCAGCAAGACCATCCCGCTTTGCGGCGGGCTCTGGTGAAAACCAGTAGTGGCTTAGAACCGGTCCACTAGCACGGTCCACGCCAATCCCTCTCTGGCACAGAGGGTCCACTACCTGCCAGCCGGCATCGTGACAGCCCCCATAGGGGACTATAACATGCAGTACATTTGTTGCATACACTGATCAATGCTATGCCATAACATTGCATTGATCAGTGTTTTCGGCACTCGATTGCTCCAGCCTGGATCTTAGGCATGGAGCAATCAATCGCTGATCTGACGCCAAGGAGGAAGGCCTTCTTGTGTGTCCTTAGCTGATCGGCATCTGTGAGTGTGCCTAAAGGTCGTCTATGGGACCAAACAATCTGATGGGTCGGTAAAATTGGACTCAATGGGGGGACATTTACTAATCTAGTCTATTCTGGGTATGCTTATAGACCAGCGTATGAGGTCGTCTCCTGTCTTTTGTGCTCCTAATTTATCAAAGGTCTCACAGCCCTTGATAAATTCTGTGCTCAGACTTCAGGGTCTACAGCTTAAACTGCATTTAGACCTGCTCCAACATGGTCTGACATTTCAGCGTATTTTGGGCAGATGTGACTTGTCGCACAAAAGTCGCATTTGATAAATTCAGCACCAATGCATTTTCCAATGCATTTCCGTCTAAAATAGACTAGCATGCGTCATGTTCTAAAAATCCCCTACAGCAAAAGTTGCAGAAAAGTCGCACATGTGACTTTCTGTGCGACAAATTTTGACATGAAAAAACAGTCTAAATCATTTGATAAATCTCCCCCAATGGGTCTCAAGTCTCAGATTTATGCATGCAATCCTGAGCTTGGAAGCTCTGATATTATTTAGAGATGCCCTCCAATATGGTGATGACCATAATCTCTCTTAGTAGGCCACTTATGTATGTGGCACTTAACCGGTACTTGACCCCACAGGGGATGTTTAGGGTGTCCCGACACTTTGCTCCTACCACCTGCTGTGCACCGCAGGCGTGGGCTGTATAGACCTAGACCTTATTTATTGGCTATAGTTCTGCATTAGAGTACAGTGGAGTTTCTAGTTAAAATACAAGTGTGACAGACTTGTATTTTAACTAGCAACTCCACTGTACTCTAATGCAGAACTATAGACAATAATTAAGGTCTATACAGCCCACGCCTGCGGTGCACAGCAGGTGGTAGGAGCTAAGTTTCAGGACACCCTAAACATCCCCTGTGGGGTCAAGTACCGGTTAAGTGCCACATACATAAGTGGCCTAATAAGAGAGATTATGGTCATCTCCACATTGGAGAGCATCTCTAAATAATATCAGAGCTTCACCGATATTTCACTAAAAAATAGCATATTACAGCTGCTCAATGTCTTTTCCATCTTATCAAAGCATGTTCTTCTCTTGCCTGCACTGTGATGACTCCTCCCCCTCCCTCACTCTGCCTACAGCTTTTACAAAACTGCAACTCCCAGCATGCCCAGATATCCTTTGGCTGTCCAGGCATGCTTGGAGTTGTAGTTGTAGCAACAGCTGGAGGCACATGATTGGTAAAATTCTGTGTTACAGCAGTGTTGCTGCAGGCTGTGTTCCTCCTGCAACCTTGTCCATGACCCTTGGACACGCTCATGCTGCTGTGGGACTTGTCAGTGTCCCAGGAGGTATGGCGACCCCCTAGTGGTGGGATATTCAAAAGCAGTTTTCTTTAATAAAATTTAATGATATATATTAGAAAAACTATTGTTTTGCTGAGATGTACAACATATAAAACGTTTTCATATTTGACAATGCCCATTTAAGTCCAAAATGAGCAGGGATTTCGATCAATAAATGGCAAGTGATACTGAATCTTCCCCCCACTAAACTATATATCAATCTGCTCATATCATCCTGCCCTATAACATGACTCTTTCAGAATGGTCTGCATTGTCACGACAGGTTCACTTTAATAGATCCGAGCCTACTTGTTGGTAGTTTGCAGCTGCTCAAAAGGAGGAAGAATCCTTCCGCAAATAGATATTCCCATTTATTCAAGTATTCTATAATCCATGTATTATCAATTATTATCATCCTAACCTCCATGTGCACTAAGAAGAAATAGAAATGAAGATATATTGCTAAATTCAGCTCTATTTGTAATTCCTCCCAGCTGCTTGTATGACTTACTGACCTCAATCGGATGGGATAGAAATCTGCAGAACACTTCTGCTAAATGTTAACGACTGACTTTATGGATTCCATTTAGAAAAAGTAAGACAGATCCACTCGGCGGATGGAAGGGGAGAGACCCTTTAACTTGTTCACTCCTAGAGAAGCAGAGTCTCAGGCTTATTGCAGTTGCTTCAGATTAGAAATCTTGGCAAGTGCTGGCTGAAAGGAGTGGGGCTCAGCGTAGCGGGGAGAACTGGATCATCTACAACTCGCAGGCTAGGTCTCCACCGGAGAACAGATTTGCTGCAGAAGTGACCATTTGTGCTGGAAAGTTTTATAAGAATTACAGAACTTAAAGCCGAATCCTATGGGAAAGTTGGGCTGCAAGTTCTTTCCTGGGATTGGGGAAGACACTATTCCAAGTTAAGGTAAGATAGTTGCATGCATGTGCATAAAAGGAGGCTTGATGGCACTCACCATTACAGCATAAACTCTTTATTTTTCAGTCCCGGTCATAGGATACACACAATGGCCGTTGGCCATTGTGTGTATCCTATGACCGGGACTGAAAAATAAAGAGTTTATGCTGTAACGGTGAGTGCCATCAAGCCTCTTTTTCTGCACATATTGGATTGTACTATTTCCACGATAGAGGTCCATCGGAGTGTGAGGTGAATGGTGTATTCCGGGGAGTGCCGGCTGAACTTTTCTCTACGTACAATAGATGCAGGCAGGTCATGGCAACTGTGCCTGGATATATAGATGTAGCTTGACAACCCTAACTTATGGCCATGCCATTGATGCAGCCAAAGGGACTGAAATCCCAACTTCAGCTCTGCTACATCTCTGCAGTGGATACGTTACTGTAATTGATGTCATCCATATATTATGTACTCAACTTGTGATATTAAACCTGGTGCAGTCATACCCTGGGAAACAAAGGCACATTGTGCCTCAAGCATTTTGTATGTTTTCTTCTTAATAATAAGGAAAGAAATCGTGCAGTACAAATCCAGGTGGTCCAGTAAGTTAGTTTAGTATATTTGGGATTATGCTATATAAGGGAAGGAATTATGCTATTAAGACTTATTACGGGGCTATGTACGTGGGGTTTCAACTAGATTTTATATAGGGACATAAATAGGTACAACCTATGATCCATCGGTTACAGTATGTACAGAGGTACAGCATTCCGCCTTAGTAGCATTGCTTTAGTTGAAAGTACCATGGTGTGTACTACAGAAACTGTACCCCAGCATGCTAAGGTTGAGCAGCTCCTTGTAGACAGCCTTGCTAGGCACATAATCCTCATGATTGCAGGATTTCTGTACTGTGTGATCATGCAAGAAAAGAAAACAATGATTAGAGGGGTACTCCAGAGGGGAGAAATGTTTTCAAATCAACAGGTGCCAGATATATACAGTGACCCCCCGACCTACGATGGCCCCGACATACGATCATTTCAACATACGATGGCCTCTCAGAGGCCACCGCATGTTGAAGGCAGCATCAAATACAATGCTTTTTTATGTCGGGGCCATCGCATAAACGGCTATCCGGCAGCGCAGACTGCTTCAGCTGCCATCGGATAGCCGTTTACGGTGCCCCGTGAGCTCCGGTGATGTCTCTTACCTGTCCTCGGGGCTCCGGCGCATCCTCTTCGGGATCCCCTGCAAACTCGGAACCCGCAGCTCGCAGCCCGGAACCACTATCCCACCGGACCACCTCCTCTCCGGACAGTCCTGTAGCACCGGACCAGTGCCGAGCGGAGGCGAGTACAGTACAGAACTAAAGGGGGGTGAGAGGGGGCTGGATGATGTTGAAGGCCGCAGTGGTCTTCAACCTGCGGACCTCCGGAGGTTTCAAAACTACAACTCCCAGCAAGCCCGGACAGCCGATGGCTGCCCGGGCTTGCTGGGAGTTGTAGTTTTGAAACCTCTGGAGGTCCGCAGGTTGAAGACCACTGCGGGTGGAGAGTTCACTCTAGTATAAGCCGAGGGGGTGTTTAAATCGTGCTGAAAAACTCAGCTTATACTCGAGTATATTCAATATATATATATATATATATATATATATATATATATATATATATATATATATATATATAATATATATATATATATATATATATATATATATATATATATAGAAAACGAACGGCAACCGCACTCCCATATGTTGCAAAAAAAGTGGTCTTTATGCACACAAACGTTTGTGTGAATAAAGACCACTTTTTTTGCAACATATGGGAGTGCGGTTGCCGTTCGTTTTCTATGTGGAGGGATTCGTAACCAGGATCTATAGCAACTGGACGCATCCTATCACTGCTGCATGGAACCTAGGAGTGCTGCTCTCTTGGAGTTTTATATATATATATATATATATATATATATATATATATACATATATATATACTTCTATTTAAAAAAATCTTAATCCTTCTAGTACTTTTCAGCTGCTGTATGCTTGAGAAGAAGTTGTGTAGTTCTTTCCAGTCTGACCACAGTGCTCTCTGCTGACACCTCTGTCCATGTCAGGAACTGTCCAGAACAGAAGCAAATCCCCATTGCAAACCTCTCAAGTTCTGTACAGTTACTGACATTGACAGAGGCGTCAGTAGAGAGCACTGTGATCAAACTGGAAAGAACTGCACAACTTCCTCTGGAGCATACAGCAGCTGTTAAGTACTGAAAGGATTAAGATTTTTATATAGACGTGATTTTCAAATCTGTATAACTTTCTGGAACCAATTGATTTGAAAACATTTTTCCTCTGGAGTACCCCTTTAAGGAAATTGAGCTGCACATATGTTTAGGCAGGTTATTAGCAAATAAAACCATATTGCTATTAAAAATATATTTTATGTTCCATTTATTCATCTCAGGACTGAAGCTGTTGCTCCAGACCCCATCTGTAAGAAGGCTGATCAATGACAATGCTACTGTCTAAACGGGGGGGCCCTGCTGCTGTCTAAATGGGGGGCCCTGCTGCTGTCTAAATGGGGGGGGCCCTGCCGCTGTCTAAATGGGGGGGCCTGCTGTTGTCTAAACGGGGGGGGGGGGGGGGGGCTGCTGCTGTCTAAACAGGGGGGGCCCTGCTGCTGTCTAAACGGGGGGGGGGGCCTGCTGCTGTCTAAATGGGGGGTCCTGCTGCTGTCTAAACGGGGGGCCCTGCTGCTGTCTAAATGGGGGGCCTGCTGCTGTCTAAACAGGGGGAGGCCCTGCTGCTGTCTAAAGGGGGGACTGCTGCTGTCTTAAGGGGGGGGGCTGCTGTCTAAAGGGGGGGGCCCTGCTGCTGTCTAAAGGGGGGGCCTGCTGCTGTTTAAATGGGGGCCCACTGTCTAAAGGGGGGCTGTGGTCTACAGGGGGCTACTACGGGGGGGTTGGGGTCCCTGCTGCTTTCTAAACGGGTGGGGGGGGGCCCTGCTACTGTCTAAACGGGGGGGCCCTACTGCTGTCTAAATGGGGGGCCCTGCTGCTGTCTAAATGGGGGGGGGGCTGCTGCTGTCTAAACAGGGGGGGCCCTGCTGCTGTCTAAACGGGGGGGGGGGCTGCTGCTGTCTAAATGGGGGGTCCTGCTGCTGTCTAAACGGGGGGCCCTGCTGCTGTCTAAATGGGGGGGCCTGCTGCTGTCTAAACAGGGGGAGGCCCTGCTGCTGTCTAAAGGGGGGACTGCTGCTGTCTTAAGGGGGGGCTGCTGTCTAAAGGGGGGGGGCCCTGCTGCTGTCTAAAGGGGGGGCCTGCTGCTGTTTAAATGGGGGCCCACTGTCTAAAGGGGGGCTGTGGTCTACAGGGGGCTGCTACTTATGTCTACAGGGGGGCTGCTGTCTACAAGTGGGGCAGCTGTCTACAGGGGGGGCTGCTGCTAATGTCTGCAAGGGTATACTACCTACTATTAAAGACAATCTTACAGCAGTCACTTACTTGAATTTATAGGTAGATGCAGGTGACTCGGTTTCTGCCGCTGCTCACCATGTGGTCATAAGTCTCACCGCAATGCAAATTCCCTGTTCTGTCCAATGGAGAAGAGAGGAATCTTGGCTCATATTACAGCAGCCACCTCCATTGTACACAACAAGGAACCTACATATCATACGGTAAACAGCGCCATAAACCGCGTTACCCTGCTGTCAGATTCCCTTTAAAATAAAAGTACTCGTACTCGGTATCGGCGAGTACTAGAATTAAAGTATCGGTACTCGTACTCAGTCTAAAAAAAAAATGGTATCGGGACATCCCTATATATAACTCCCAGAATATGGGAGCCATGATTATGGGTGCTTAGGCACCAGAAACATGTCAGTGTTCTGGAAGCTGAGCGTTTGTCTGTAATGCATGGACTTACAATAAAGAAGTAAAGTTTTAACTGCATATGCAGGATCCCATGCATATTTTCTTGGATGCCGGCATTAGCTATACCTAAGCTTGCAGACTTTAGTCTCCTCAAAAAGAGCAAAATGTGTCAGGAGTTAAAGGGGTTCTCCGGTGCTTAAACATCTTATCCCCTATCCAAAGGATAGGGGATAAGATGCCTGATCGCGGGAGTCCCGCCGCTGGGGACCCCCGGGATCATGCACGCAGCACCCCGTTTGTAATCAGTCCCCGGAGCGTGTTCGCTCCGGGTCTGATTACGGCGACTACAGGGCGGGCGGCATGTGACGTCACGCCTGCGCCGGCGTGTGACGTCACGCTCCGCCCCGCAATGCAAGACTACGGGAGGGGGCGTGATAGCTATCACGCCCCCTCCCGTAGGCTTGAATAGAGGGGCGGAGCGTGACGTCACACGCCGGTACAGGCGTGACATCACTCGCCGCCCACCCTGTAGTTGCCGGCTATCAGTCCCGGAGTGAACGCGCTCCGGGGACTGATTACAAACGGGGTGCCGCGTGCATGATTCGGGGTCCCCAGTGGCGGAACTCCCGCGATCAGGCATCTTATCCACTATCCTTTGGATAGGGGATAAGATGTTTAAGCACCGGAGAACCCCTTTAAGAGACTGACATATATCTCTAGCTATGGACAGAACAGAACTGAAATACCTAGAACAGAATAAGATCCCCCTCTATTACAAGGCTAGGGAGTAGAGTTGTAGAGTTGAGACATGCGCCTGCATTAATTGGATAGGAGTCTAACGTGACTAAATTCTGACTCAGCTGTACAAAAAAATTCAATGCAATGTGCAACTGGTAACCCTCTGTACACTGTAGAAGTCAGTGTGTGCATGTTATGACAGAAAAATAAGTTGCTTTGTTTTAGTGCAGTTTTCCTGGTTGTTCTACAAGATCTCTTAGAATTCTGGCTAAGGCTTATTCTAGATGTTTCAGCTTGTTCTAGATGTTTCAGTAATGCCTGAAATGTACTGCTTTGGGACTGGTTGCTCTTCCACAGCCATAAATACCAATTGGACACTTATCAAGGCGATAGTCCTCAGGGTCACATGAACATGATGTTAGCAATGTAGCAAAATCATAGTCATGTGAGCCTGAAGATCACCGCTATGGCAATTGACCTTTCAGAGCCTGCGGCCCTCCACTGCAATGCCAATATCTCTCTGCCCCAGGTTGGTTTCAATTAACATAGGCATAGAGATGTCGGCCAAGGCTGCAGAGGTAAGGAATGGGTGCTAACACAGCTATCTGTCTACATTTGGAGAGCAAAAATATCCATTTAAAACCAATATAGTCAGAAAGGATATTTCTTCCATACATCTTGTGGCAAATAAATTATTTGAGAAGTTTTTAGCTCATAAGGTTTGTGCATACTCAGCCGAACAATAGAAAAATAGGTAAGAAAAAAAATTGTGGTGGCAGAAAGAGCCCAACCTTAAAATGTATTTATGGCCCCCACGGCAAAACCATTCTGCAGTAACTATGATCAGTAACGAATAAGTTAGGAAATCAAAAGGTTATGAGTATTATTTTCCTCTGTATATTTTCCTCCCTTTTTTGGCTTTTGACTGAACATTGCAGGGGCAGGCTGACCATTTGGGCTGTACCCAAAGGCCCATGTCCAAAAAGTTTTAATAAATAACATTTAAGAGGTAAATGGTGTTCAAATGCATTATAATAACATTGGAGGAATGTATTATGATTACTGTGGTGGTTGTTACGGGGTCCAGTATCGGCCTAGGGATACAAACACCTTCTCTCACCTTCCTCCTCTACCTTGTAGCTCCAGGATCGGGACACCCAATCTCTGGCCGGTTTCTTCTTACAGTCTGCTTCACCAGAGCCGGTACTGGAGGCTACGAGGGAGTGGAGAAAACTAAGTTAAAGTGTTGGTTATGTTATTCTTAGGCAGGAAAGGGACAAAAAGAAAATTATGAATTTTACTGGACAACCCATTTAACCCGATAATGACCATGGAAGTCTATGCTCGTCCAATGGCCGTTAACGGGGTATGATCGAGCCTGCGTCATACAGGCCGGCCCTCAGCTGATTCCTGTAGCTGGGGGTCGGCTTTAATAGCCAACATGCGGCGATCGCCATGGGCGGCTATTAACCCTTTAGATCGCTACTGTCAAAGTTGACAGCGGCATCTAAAGGTAGCTGTATCCAGTCCCTGGTGGTCCAGTGGGATCGCGCACAGGGGGGGGGGGATCCACTGCTGAGGTAGCCTGAGGGCTTTCCTCTCCTGCTGCGGCAGCGCCGGTGCTCAGAATGGTAGAGGCTGGCAATGTAATCCCATTGATCTGTATGAGGAATCAAATGATTCCTCCTAAAAGTCCCCTAAGGGGACTAAAAGTGTTGGAATTTTTTTTTTTTTAAGTTTAAAAACACACACATTAAACCCTTCCTTATTAAAAGTTGAAATCCCCCCCCCTTTCCCAAATTCCATATAAAAAATATATAACCATAATAAAAATAAACATATGTGGTATCGCCGCGTGCATAAATGTCCAATCTATAAAAATATATAATAAATTAAACTGCACGGTCAATGGCATACGCGCAAAAAAATTCCAAAGTCCAGAATAGCGTATTTTTGGTCACTCTTCATACGATAAAAATAGGAATAAAGAGCAATCAAAAAGTCCGATCAAAACAAAAATGGTACAGATTAAAACTTCAGATCACGGCGCAAATTAGCCCTCATACTACCCCATATGCCGAAAAATAAAAAAAGTTATATAGGTCAGAAGAGGCCAATTTTAAATGTATTCATTTTGGTGCATGTAGTTATGATTTTTTCCAAAATTACGACAAAATCAAACCCATATAAGTAGGGTATCATTTTAATCGTATGGACCTACAGAATAAAGATAAGGTGTCATTTTTACCGAAAAGTATACGGCTTAGAAATGGAAGCCCCCAAAATTTACAAAATGGTGTTTTTTCTTTAATTTTGTCGCACAAT